>NW_024468521.1:553114-635683 GCF_001632365.1 Laetiporus sulphureus 93-53 | reverse complement strand
TGCCAAAACCCAGCGCTCGACTCACAGATGAGAACAATGCTGAAAGACACACCATTATAGGTACCATTCGCCCTCGCTCTCCAAGACCAACAGCGGCGGTGATTGAAGTTGAGGGGGATGATGATGAAGATCAGGAGATTCGGCCACTTAAATGGAAGAAAGGATCAGGTAAGTACATATTGCATGATTCAGCAGCTGACACTTATCATTGTACTGCAGACGACATATTCAATAACGCTAGCGAGAAGGATCAGGATGTCTACAATTCTGAAGGCCACCTGAAAGATCTTGCCCACATTGTGGAGCCGAGTGAGAAGAAGACAAGACTCAAAGAGACCGCTGATATACAGGCATTTTTTGATGACCCTCGAGAACGTCGTCATCCTTCCAAACCAGACAAGAAGCAGCGCATTCGTGATTGTCGGCTTTGCAAGTAAGGTTTAACGCGTTATTATAACTGCTTTTGTTGATATGATTTGACTCGTTATTGCAGGAAAACGCGCATTGGCGAGCACACCATCATTGCAAATGTGACAACACTGCGACGGCACTTGCAGTGTCACCATAAGGTATGCTCATTCCACTGATTTTGTGCCTTTATTAATGGCACATATAGCACAGATACTACAAGTGGTGCCAGAAAGAAGCTTTCAAATCGAAGCTTCCGGACGACGTAACAGCCCGAAAGGCAAACATTGTTGAAGGCTATAAGACACAGGGCACATTAGATGGATGCGTTCAGATGGGAGATGTTGTCGAACGTGTCCTTCCATATTCCGATGATGCGTTCCGGGCTGTCACAATACAATGGCTTGTGGAGACAGATCAGGTGAGCTGTTCAAAAGAACAGGTTTGATTCGACTTACTGATGAAGTTTACTAGCCCATCAGTGCCCTCGAACACCCAGCATTCAAGAAGATGATCCAACTTGCCTCACGTGCCAAGGGCGTCATCAAGATCTCTAGACGATCCACCACACGGCGTGAAATCATCAATTTATTTCATCAACACTTACGCGACTTGAAGCGGCGTCTGACGGTATGTATATCCTTACTGTGTAGACCCTTTTGACCTACATTGATGCCTCAGAGACTGACTGTATCTGGCAAGATATCACTTACCTGCGATGCTTGGCAAGCAAGCAACATCGATGGCTATTTCGCTGTAACTGCCCACTGGATCGAGGAGAAGGTGTCAAGTGCATGGACGTTAGAGGGCACACTCATCGGTTTCGTGCAGATGAATCGCTCACATCACGGTAAACGTCTCGGTCAAGCATTATATAAGGTCGCCAAACGCGTTGGGATAGCAGAAAGAGTGAGTGCTAATCTAATACTATGTGAAATCATGTGTGCCTTGATGACGAGCCTTCATTGACTTGCAGATATTCATGGTGACATGCGACAATGCGAGCCCCAACTTAACGATGATGAGAGAATTCGCCAGGGTCGTCAATAAAGAAAATCACATAGATTTTGATGCAGACCAGCGGCGCGTCGGGTATGTATCTGTATTGTTGATGCAAAAGCTTCGAGCCACTACTGATTACATTTATCCTACAGATGCCTCGCCCATATCATAAACTTAGCTACTTAAGCAGTGATAGCTGCGCAAAGTAAATCTCCTCACTATGATCCTCACCAGCCCGACGCGCACTTACCAGATATGAACGCACTTGTGCGTGATGAAGTCGGACTTATTCGTGCTATATCGGTCAAGGTAGGCACGAATAAAGCAGCCAGGCTGAGCGTTCACCGTCCAGTGTAATACTGATCGTCATCACACAGGAACGCTCTTCAAGTCAGTGCAAGCAGCGCTTTCATGATATTCAAGTGACAGCCGGTGCTGTCTTCAATGACATCAAGGCTCTTACAGTCGATATGAAGGTCCGTTGGTCATCGACGTACATGATGTTAAATCGTGCCTACAGTCTTCGCACGGCAGGTTTTTAATATAGACTTCTGTGTGTGCCTTCATAGCTGACTGAAGACATGCCTTTACAGCACGTCGAGAAGTTCATTACAGAAATCTCTCACGCTGCCAAGGATCGCGCAACCTCAGCAAAATTGTACTCACTGTTGCCCAGCGCTGAAGAATGGAATCGCGTCAAGAAGTTTCAGCGCATTCTACAGGTATGTTCAGCACCCTCACTGTGATATTTAGACTTTGCATGACCGTCCATCCATGTCAGAGTGCGGACACTTGCCAACAGCGTTTCTCATCTGAGCATGAACCTGCACTACATCTCGCCTTACCTGCGCTTGAAGATTTGCACGCGTGCTGGACGGAGCAACTTCAAACGACCAGTATGAGTATTTCGAAGCCGGATTACAGTCAGGGCTTGACAAGATTAGCGAGTATTATGACAAGACAGGTGACAACGACGTGTATGTATTCTCAATCAGTACGTACATTTGTGACTTACATGAATCAAATGAGTACTGACATATAGCCCTAGTCTTAAACCCTCGTATATGATTCTCATTCTTTGAGAGGAGCTGGCCAAAGTCTCTGCGTGATGAAGCCATGTTGCTTATCAGGCGAATTGTAAGTCACTCCTTATTTCGTATGTTGCTAGCCACTAATGAAGTCATGCTAGTACAAGGAGAGGTATGCGGATGTCTGCGGCGCTGCCAATCCTGCCAACGAAGCAATGTCACTTAAGACGAAGTCTATTCGACGCATGGGCTCCATGCTTGCTGACCTGTCCTCTGATGAGGAAACTCATGCCACGCCGTCTAGAGGTGCAAGCCAGACTGTCATAGATCCAGGACAGGAGTGGGAGAAGGAGTTCAATAAGTATGTAATGCTCGATGATGATATTCCAGAGACGGTCTCTATGGTGCATTGGTGGGGGGGTACGTACTACATATTTTTGTACGGAAGGCCTTCTGCTGATCTCCACTTACGCAACGGTGCAGCTCAATGCACACCGCTTCCCTATATGGGCTTCGCTTGCACGCGATTATCTTGCAATTATGGCAACCTCGGTCTCAAGTGAATGGGCCTTCTCTAGCGCAGGCATCACGATTACTAAACGACGAAACCGGTTGAAGGGCGACATTGTTGAGGCCCTCCAGGCACTCAAATGTGCGTACCGTAAGAACCTGTTTTTTCATGATGTTGGGCCTTCGTCTTTCACGGAGGAGGAGTTAGAAGCTGCTGAAGAGAACTATGACCCTCACGCGATGATATTGATGAAAATCTGGTGCTAGACCTGGATTCTGATGTAGAAGACGATGATGTTGATGTGTAGATCACTCAATTAGATTCATATTCTTTCTATGAAGTGCAAAAATGCATTTCTGCGAGTGTCTATATAACAAGCCCGAGGCTGAGCCCAAGCCCGGCCTGAGCCTGACCCGGCCCTCCAGTGAAGGCCCGGCTTGTGAAATATGCAAGCCCAAGCCCCCTCAAGCCCAGCCCGGCCCTGGGCTTTCAAGCCCAGCCCGGCCCTGAACAACACTACTGCTTCTGGGTCTCTACTGCTGCTGAACTTGAAGTGTCTTGCTGCTCATCATGGCTGAACGGCTACCATTACTCCCCAAGAGTCAGCAGCTAGGACGAGACAACTGGCTCGATTGGAAGGAAAAGATCAACTCCTGTTGGAATATCAAGCCTAGCCAAGATAAGTATTGACTTATATTCCTACTTATCATCAGTATTTCCTTTTACGTACTTATCGGGCATTAGCGCCCGTAAGACTTTTCACCCGCTTCACTCGTTCTGCGGGCTTCAGTCCTTCTATCATCAAGCATCTGAAGCCCTGTGAGTACTCATACTGTCCCACATGAAAGTAGCTTATGTACTGATGTACCGTAGTTGACTCTAGGTACATACTAATTCAGTCCTTCTATCATCAAGGATCTGAAGCCCTTTGACTCTAGCGTCTGCCCTCCCTTCCACTCATTTTCCATCCGTCTACAGGTTATGAGCCCCATCCGCCACTATGAGATGTCGCTCAGCAATCACGAATCATCAGTCAGGATCCCCCGCCTCGCAGAAGATGAATCGAACTGGGTGCTCTATAAGGAGCAACTCAGGTCCGCTGTAACGGCGAAAAAGCTGGTGCGATATCTCGATGACCGCGACAAGCAGCCTACTGCACCCACAGCTCCAGGGGTGGATTCCGACACAGACGAGGCATACGCAGATGCGTACAACACTTGGGCCGCTGGACATGAGGCGATCAAAACGCTTCTATACCAGACGCTACCGGAAATGCTGAAACTCCGGATTATCCTCGAGAGGAAGGCGTCCAGAGCTTGGAAGGTGGTCATAGCTGAGTACGACAACCATGGTGACTTCGTACAGGCTGAACTACTCTGATGGATGCATGCTCTCCGCTGCACTGAGGAGAAGGACCCCCGACCAATTCTAGATAGGCTCCAGAAGCTCAAGGTCGAGTTCATGACAGCTGGCGGCATTCTTGACGACAAGCAATATCGCGTGCTCATGATCAGCTGCCTTCTGAAGTCTTATCACCCTGTTGTATGCACCATCCTCTCCGCTGCTCACCTGGCTTCCATGCAGGCTACTGGCACCACCACAACTCCCACTCTCACCATCACATCCGATGAACTCTTACACCAGATCTACTAGTCGCACGCGATGAGTTTGCTCTGGATGAGTCACAGAGCACTGCTGATGACTCTGTGCTCATGACGAGGTCAGGCGACAAGGACGTGAGGAAGAAATGCAACAATTGCAGCAAGCCCGGCCACCTGAAAGAGGACTGCTGGACAAAAGGTGGCGGAAAAGAGGGCCAAGGGCCACAGAGCAAGAACTGGGAGAGAAAGCACAACAAGGGCTTAGGGGGAGCCAGTGCGAATGCGGTGACAACAGGCAATGACGAGGCATTCACATTCGCCATTGCAACTGATTTCTCGAAGGTCGAGGGAGCAAAGCTCCTGAAGCTCACCCGAATCCTTGATTCAGGTGCAGGCCGACACTTCGATCCAGTACGCTCAAATTTCATCACCTTTCAGGACACCGAGCACAAGCTGATCACTTCAGCCGATGGACGCATCTTCTATGCCACAGGCGAAGGTGACATTTGCGTCAATACTGTACACAAGGGAAGAAGCGTGAAGTTTACGCTACATGACGTCCTCTACGTGCCGTCCATGCCCTTCACTCTCATCTCTATCAGCTGCACTATGAAGGCTGGCTACACCATCCATTTTGAGCACGACGGGTGCCATGTCGTCTCCCCTCGAGGTACCACTGTGTTTGTAGCCGCCGAGCACAACAGTCTGTACCCCCTACCTGGATCGCCGATCCCATCAGCACCCGCGAAGGACACAGTGTTGACGATGATGCTGTCACTCACTGAGTTCCACTGTCACATGGCACATGCCCATGCCCCTGCCCTCAAGAAAATGGTTGAGGTCAATATCGTCACCGGAGTGCGACTCGAGGACTCGACCACCGATTTCTGCAAATCATGCACAAAGGCGAAGCAGACTCGTGAGTCATTCCCGAAGATGCACTCGAGCCTGCAAGTAACTGCATACGGTCAGCGTGTGCACACGGACATATGGAGGAAGGCGCTGGTGAAGTCCCTAGCAGGCAAGGAGTACTACGTCTCCTTTATAGACGATTACTCAGACGAGGTGATCATCTGCCCTATTGCCTGCAAAAGCGATGTCCTCACTTGTTACAAGGCCTACAGCTCGTGGACAAAAACTCACCGAGGTGTCAAGGCCATCAAGGAGCTGCAGAGTGCTAATGGAGGGGAGTACATGAGTACAGAGTTCCAGACTTACCTGAAGAGTGAAGGTACGCACCATTGCCGGACCGTGCATGACTCCCCACAGGAGAATGGCAAAGCCGAACACATTAACCGTATGCTTGCCGAGCACTCCCATGCGCTACTCTTCGATGTGGACCTCCCCAAATTCCTATGAGCTGAGTCCGCCATGCACACCGTGTGGCTTCGCAACTGCACGACGACGCACAGCACCCCCGGGTCAACCCTGCATGAACGCGCTACCAGCGAGAAACCCCATCTCGACCCCCTACCACATTTTGGATGCACTGTATGGGTGCGCATTGACGCAGCCTCAAAGCTCGATCCGAAGTCGCATCCAGGCCACTGGGTTGGGTTCGATGCGCACAGCAAGGGCCACCACGTGTACTGTGCTGACAAGCGCAAGGTATCCGTCAAACACGATGTGCCTTTCGTCGAGGAAAACGCACCCATCTCCGTCAACATTCAGCCCGAGGGGGAGCCGAACAAGGCTAAAAGCAGCCAGAATGTGCCTACAGACACTTCACTCCAACCTCCATCGACCTCCACATCAGCCGTGACCATTGCGCCATCCAATGCCATTCAACTGCCTGCAACCATCCCAAATGAGTTGACGAACGTGAACGCAGAGCCACCACAGCCAGAGAGCATGGCGACCAAGCCAGAGAGCATGCCTGAGGCAGGAGCTGGACATCCTAAATGTGTGCATCAACCATCTCAATGGATACGTGACTTACAGTCAGGTACTGGCACCACCGGTGGACGTGGCACACAGTGCGTTCCGAGGAGCATTCTCAAGCACATGAAGCTTGTGCAGGATCAGCCAGAGGATGAGTACGATGATGAGGGGGAGACCCTCTATGCTCTGGCAGCCATGGCTGGTGACACTCCATTGTACCAAGAGGCGATGGCCGGGCTGGAATGCGAGCAATGGCAAGAGGCGATGCAGGAGGAGCTGGTGAAGATAGAGGTGATGGGAACCTACGAGCTAGTCGAGAAGCCGGAGAACGTGCATGTCGTCAGATCGGTATGGTTGCTTCGCAGGAAATGCGACGAGAATAACGATATCGCGAAGTACAAGGCATGCCTATGCACGCAAGGATTCTCGCAGATCTCAGGCATTGACTTCGACCAGACGGCATCGCCGACAGCAAGTCTTGCATCACTACGGCTCGTACTCGCGCTCGTCGCTGCTAACGACTGGGAAGCCCACCAGATCGACTTCAAAAATGCATATCTGAACAGCGAGCTCGACGAGACCATCTATATGAAGCAGCCGTGCAGTTTCGAGGTTCCCAGATGTGAAGACTATGTCTGGAGGCTCCTCAAGGCACTGTACGGCCTCAAACAGGCTGGTCAACAGTGGTATATTCAGCTCTGTGAGCTGTTTGCTGGCTTGGGTCTAGAGCGCAGCAAACACGACTACGGTGTGTTTTTCGCCTTTGTTTCTAAGGTCATCATCATCATTGTTGTCTACGTCGGTGACTGCACGCTCATCACCAACACGATGCCACCATGACTGATCTGAAGCGGGAGCTCGCTGCATGATTTGAGATCGTCGACCTGGGCGAGGCGCACTGGCTTTCAGGCTTTGAGATTCACCACGACTGCACTGCTCGCACCATCTCGCTCTTGCAAGCTGCGTATATCGACACTATACTCGATCGCTTCAGCATGACCAATGCCTATGCACTCATGGTCCCGATGGACTCCCACGTAAACCTCTTCAGCATCGAGCTCATGGATGAAGATCGTGTGCACATGGCTCGCAAGCCATATGCGAGGCTTGTCGGGAGCCTTATGTATGCCACCATCGGCACACGTCCTGACATCGCATTCGCCACTTCGACTCTGGCGCGCTTCATGGCTGACCCAGCACCCGTGCATTGGAAAGCCGCAAAACGCATGCTGCACTATCTTAAAGGCACACGCGACCTGGCCTTGACGTTCAGTGCGACAACCGATGGTCTTATAGGCTATACCGATGTCGACAGGGCCTCGCAAGCCCATCGTCACTCAATCTCAGCCTACAGCTTCCTCTATACTGGGGGAGCCGTTAGCTGGTCTTCGCGCAAGCAGCCTCTCATTGCGCTGTCTTCCACGGAGGCGGAGTACATTGCCGCATCTGATGCATCACATGAGCTGTTGTGGCTATGCACGCTTCTCGCAGAACTCACCTTGCCTCTGGCAGAACCGACACCGTTACACACTGACAATCAGAGCACAATCGCGATCACGCAGAGCGGACTCCTTCATGCGCGAATGAAGCACATCGACATTCGCTATCATTTTATTCGTGAGGTTATCGATATGGAATGCACCGTCATCTTGTATTGCCTGACCAACGACATGGTCGCTGACCTTCTTACCAAGGTGTTGACTCGCCAGAAGGTGAAGAAGTTCACCGGAATGCTTGGACTTCACCTGGCATGAGGGGGAGTGTTGGAATATCAAGCCTAGCCAAGATAAGTATTGACTTATATTCCTACTTATCATCAGTATTTCCTTTTATGTACTTATCAGGCATTAGCGCCCATAAGACTTTTCACCCGCTTTGCTCGTTCTGCGGGCTTCAGTCCTTCTATCATCAAGGATCTGAAGCCCTGTGAGTACTCATACTGTTCCGCATAAAAGTAGCTTATGTACTGATGTACCGTAGTTGACTCTAGGTACATACTAATTCAGTCCTTCTATCATCAAAGATCTGAAGCCCTTTGACTCTAGCGTCTGCCCTCCCTTCCACTCATTTTCCATCCATCTATAACTCCATCATACGATTTCACAGACTATATGCACATATAGATGAGACCGGCTTACGACCGGTCAACGCTTCTCCAGGGGCATCTTCTGCGACCATTGATGCAGTTACAGCATCTCAGAAAGCCTGGGACAAGGATGACAAGCTAGCGAAGATTATCATTTCATTGAACATCATCGATTTCATCGGGACTGGCATCGTTCAGGATGGGAAGACTGCTCGCGAGGTGTGGGAGGCATTGGTGTCGAAGAGAGAGCGTAAGAACGAGCTGACGATGACGAACACCGAGGATTATCTTAAAGCGTGCATTTGGGCAGAAGGGACAGACCTCCAGGACCACTTTACCAAACTGCGACACTGTCTGTGCACCACTCGTGATCTCGGGTCCTTGATTACTGACGCGCGATTTGCCATCATCATATGTCACTCAATGAAGGCACTTTCCTCCATCAAGTTACTCACCACTTCGCTCCTTCTCCAGACTGACTCCGAAATCATCATGGATTCTATTCTCGCTGTGTTCAAGAGTGAGCACATACAGTCAGGTGGCGCCCTCGATCCGATGGGCGGGAACGCGGTGTCGTCACTCAGTACGATGAGCGCATTTATGACACGTGCAAAGGCCATCATTATTTGTGAATGGTGCGGATGGCGTGGACACCAGAAGGCTGATTGTTACTGCGAGGGAGGGGGACAGCCAGGGCAGCAACCCGTGACTTGGAAGACACTTCTGCATCCTAACAAGGGGTCTCCAGCTGAGCGCGCTCTCACTAGCAAGGCGTCCTCCAGCATCATTGTGCTGCAGGCGCATCTCACAACTGTCACAGCGTCTGACTATGGCATTGAGGAAGACACTCAGGTGCCATCCAGCTATGATTATCATATCTTTCTTACCAGTGCTAACATAGCCAATCTGGTCCCCTCTACTACAGACAGTGGGTCATCTCAATTCTTCGCTTTCACTGACACGGGAGCCACACATCATTATTTTACTGACCATGCCTATTTTACCGAATACATGCCGCTTGCTCTGACCATGGGTAATGGTGTGAAGAAAGGATCTTCATTCCGTGTTGTGGGGATCAGAAATGTCACAGTGCAGGTCGTGATTGATGGAAGGAAGTCTGTCATGACATTTCAGAATGCGATCCATGCTCCAGAGTTGGTGGCGAACTTGATTTCCATGTCGTGACTTGATCATGCTGGCTGTACATACACAGGGGAGCACGGTAAGCTGACCATCTGTGGCCCATCATCACGTCCAATTCTTGTTGGTACGCTCACCTCTGGAGACCTGTATGAAGTTGCGCTCAAGAAGGTCGATCCGAAGATCCTACCACGTCTCCCTCGAGCCTTACTCACCTACGATCCTCGTGCTTTGGCTGTACCCAGACTGAATTCCGCTGCAGATGTGACCACTTGGCATCGTCGCCTGGGACACGTCAGTGAGCAGACTGCAGAGGAGATGAAGAGGAGCGCACTGGTCATCGGGATGGTTGTTAACAGGGGCAAACCGGTCAGTAGATGCAAGGATTGCATCAAAGGCAAGCAGGCACATGCTTCATTCCATTCTTCGGAGGTAGAGACACAGCTCTTAGAGCACGTATACATCGATCTCATGGGACCATTCCCGGTGTCCTCGCTCGGCGGCGCATGATACTTAATGACAATCGACGACGGTGCATCGTCGTTTACTACAGTCTATCCTCTGGTCAACAAGACCAAGGAGGACACACTTCGGTGTTTTCAGGTGTTCCATCATATGGCCGAGCATCAGACCGGCAAGAAGCTCCATAAAGTATGTTTCGACAATGGCACCGAATTTGCGAACGACGTGTGGACTGCATATCTACATCGTCTCCGAGCCGACTGTGCCATATACCCCTCAGGAGAATGGAGTCAGCGAGCAGGGGCATCGTACACTTGCTGATCATGCAAGAGCCATGCTTTACGATTCTGGCCTCCCGAATTACCTCTGGGCTGAAGCCTTCCACACAAGCGCATATCTGAAGTCGCTAGTTCCATTTGCACGTCAAGAGGGCCATACTTCTTATGAAGGCTGGTATGGTCGCCTACCCAACATTGCTCATTTACGCATCTTTAGTTCGAAAGCATGGGTGAAGGTTACCGGTGACCTACGCACGAAATTGGACCCCAAATCTCATCAATGCCATCTTGTCAGTTACACTGATGATGCCAACTACCGTCTCTGGGATCTGACAGCGGGTACTCGGGGGCGATTGTGCGGTCTCGTGATGTTATTTTTGAAGAAAGTGCATCTCACCGAACTGTGGACGATGTGACCCTTGAGTGACCTCTACCACCGGTGGCAGCCCCTGTGTCCTCACCAGCCACACTGCAGCCATTCGCACCTCTGCCACCAGCATTGCCTCTGACACCCCCTGAGATGCAGCAACCTGTTCCGCTGCAGCAATCGGGTAGGATGCCAGTGGAAAGCCGTGCATTGCGAGAGTCAAAGGAGGCTGTTCAGCACGAGGATGAAGCTCGGGCACAGGGAGAGTCCTGGGCTAACGATGCACCTCATGCAACTGAAGCGTACATTGCCTTTATTGCATCTTCTGACGTGCCGGTCAATCCTGACGAGTTTATCCATGAGGGGAGGCTGTGCCCTAGTACTGTCAAGCAGGCCATGACTGCTGCCAATATCTGGCAGCCTGCGATGGAGAAGGAGATGTCAGGCTTGCGAAAGATCAGAGCATGGAGATTAGTCTCACAAAAGGCTGACATGAACATCATCGGATGCAAGTGGGCATTCGCGCAGAAGTTCAACGAGGGTGGCAAGTGGAAACCAAAGGCTCACCTCGTCGCGAAGGGATTCCATCAGATTGCGGGGGTAGATTATTTCGAGACGCATGCTTCCATCGTGCGCTTCGAATCTCTCTGAGTCGTTTGCACACTGGCTACCTACCGGGGAATGGAGATGGGTCAGGATGACGTGGAGAAGGCATACCTAAATGCCTCCTTATCTGAAGATGTCTTCATGGAGCAACCTCCAGGCTATGAAGATACAGAGTATCCCGACTGGGTGTGTGCTTTGGACTGGGCACTCTATGGAGTCATGCAGTCTAGAATGAGTGGTGGAAAGATCTGGACTCCACCTACTCTGACCTCAGGTTCTCACGTTCTCGGGCAGATGAATGTGTGCATGCTTAGATTGACGATGATGGGCTCTCCATTACGGCCACTTACACTGATGATGTGACGTCAGCCTCCAATAACGCTTCAGGTCTTGCAGTTACACGTGGGGATTTGGCGGCACAGTACAAGCTCAGCGGAGGCAGAGAGTTGAAGTACATGCTTGGGGTGGCGATTGAACGTGATTGGGCTAATGGTACCTTGCGACTTACCCAGAGAGCATACGCACAATGTGTGCTAGCACGTTTCAATATGCAGGACTCAAACCCCATGGCCACACCATTGAAACTGGGTATGAAGCTCACTAAAGCATCCACACAGGTGATGCCGGATGAGGCACTCGAGATGGCAACTGTGCCTTACCACAAGGCTCTTGGTGCCATTATGTATCTGTTAGTCGCCACTCGACCGGACCTGGCCTATCCCGTGCAATTACTGAGTCGCTACATGGCCAACCCTGGGATCGTCCACTGGCGTGTGCTGAAGCGGGTTCTTCAGTACATTAAAGGGACCATCAATTATGGCATTACCTACTACAGTTCAGACCATGCGCATGCCACCCTCCAGCCTCTGATTTACTCCGACTCATCTTATTCTGACTGTGCAGACATGGGACATTCGATGCAGGGGCACATCATGGTGATGGCCGGCAGTCCTGTTACCTGGAGCTCATGTCGCCAGGATGTGGTCACCCTATCCACTACTGAGGTGGAGTATATCACGGCGATGCATGCAGGGCAGATGGCGATGTGGATCGAGAAATTTATGGGTGATATCTATGTCCCTATTTCTCTCCCTGTCAGCCTCAGGATGGATCGCGGGTGGCAAGAGCCTGGCAAAATGCTCCGTCAACTTCACTTGAGTCCGACACCTCAACGTTCGATACCACTGGCTTCGTGAAGCGGTTCGACAGAAGCAGATCGAGATCAACCATATATCCGGAGTCGAGAACCCTGCCGATATTTTTACCAAGGCCCTTCCTCAGCCAACTCTTCTCAAGCACCTCGAATTTCTTGGTCTCATGGCTTAGATTCTTCCTCTCTTTTATTTTCCCCCTCTATTCTTATTTCTTATTTCTTTTTCATTCTTTCAGCATCGCGGCCTAGGAGGAGTGTTGGAGTGCGGCCGCTCTAGGGAGATGGGGAGAATGGGGAGCCCGGTTTGACAGCACGGACACATGATCAGCACGTAGGTACAGAGTGATGCGTCATGGTAGTAGTACCTCAGTCGAGTACGTCCACGTACAGCACAACTGAGGTAAGTCATGGACACTGCTTCTCTTCGCATAAACAAGGACTTACAGTACTGTACTAGGCTATGCTCATTACATTCACAGGTACAGTACAATCAATACAGAGTCAAGTACGTCCACGTATGGCGCGACTGAGGCTACGCTCGTTACATTCACAGGAAGGTTGCAGGGTGAACATGACTAAGGCAGACAATCGGAGTAGTTTGACCTGCAAGTGCCAAAGATGCCACAGATGCATGATTGTATGTTTGGATTTTCCCAGTCAGAGTTAGTGAAAGCAATCATGCAAGATTACTCAATTCCTGTATTTCGCTTATGGATAGTTGCCTCCCTCGGGCCTCACCTTGTTCTAAAAGAAGACAGTCTGAGTACAAGTGCTTGTCATGAGTGAACAGTCCTGTGCTCCATCATCTGTTGCACATGTGTCACAGAAGGGCCATGGTGTGAGGCGTGGCATGTGTTTGTGAGGGAGTTCGACGGCATGGAGCACTGCTCTCGACTCAGTAATGCGACCGGCCATCGACAGCTGTTCAGAGAGCTCCAGAGCTCCACGACGCACATAGCGGTCCTCGGTGGAGATAAGGCAACGTACACATGGCCTCCACAAACTGTGCCTGCCAAGACATCGACATTGAGGATGTGGCACTCCAGAGCTCTCTATCACGACCACGTGACCTCGACGCATGTGTGGCGCTATCCACGTCTTTCACTGAATTAATCAGCTATTGTTCCACAGCCTGAGCATCGCTGTGTCATGTTTCAATATTTGTCGGCCACAAAAATGGGTTAATTTAAGTATGCAAGCCTGCAGAGCGGCCTATACTCCTGACACATATCTTGCATAAACTGTGTGGACACATCTGTCTCTTGCGAAATACACCTCTGCACCATAGTTTTGCACGAGCGATTGATTCGCCAGGGAATTCCAAAGCAGGAGCATGCTCTCTATTGAACTATGAAATCGTACGTATCAACAGTATGTGTGAGCATCACTTCAGGTCATTTCACAGAAAACTATATCCCCGGGCTGAAGACCACAAGTCAGAGTGATGTAACATCAGCAAAAATGTCGAACACCGATCTGGGCCGATAACACAGACTTAGATAGGCAATTCCCCCTGCAATATGGCAATGCCAGACAATGTCAGATAATGTCAGGCAATGTCTCATAGTGTCCGGCTAATTATTCCAGACAGGTATGCATTGCCTGACTCTGTCTGGCATTATCTGACTAGTATTCAACAGGTATCCACAGATAATGGCACGGTATATATCGGGTTTTTCACTCGTTCTCTATCATGTCCAGAGTCTTTTCAGATAGTCTCAGCAGTGTAGATGTCCTTGTACTGATGCGAATAAAACTACGAGCATAAGATAATATTATTAAGATTTACTGGCCTAGTGTGACTCTCGTGCAAACACACAAGGACATAGTACATGTACTACCATCAGGTCCTAAAAAGAGCAAACTGCCACTAAGAAATGATTACTTACTATAGTGCTGCAAAAGGGATATCATTATCGTCATCCTCATCATCCAACACAAGGTCCTCGCCATCTTCGGGTTCAATGTCTCCCACTATCGCTGCCTCGAGACCATCATCGTCGTCATCTTCATCAAGCACATAGCCATAGTCGAGCTCCTCATCTTCGAGTTCCTCCTTCATCCCATCTTCTTCCCTAACACTGCGGCCCTCCGAGTCATCTTGCATAGCCGATGTATCATTGGAACCCGCAGTTGATCTATCCATTTCATTGTCTTCAACTTCATCAGATGCTTCTGTGGGACATACAGGTATGTGCACGACAGTACCTTTGTGTTCTATACCACTGCCTAGATAGCGCATGAACATGTCATGATCAACAAACCTATCAAACAGATAAAACAGACGAGTAAAATAAAGATCATAGCATAGAAAATGAGCAACTCACATATTCACAATTCATAGTCCATATCTTCTTCCTCCGGCAGTCTTGCACAGGGTGATGCTGGTAGCAAGTCTGCTGTCCTTCTATAAGCGAATGCTGGGATGATGTGTGCAGCTTGTATGATGACCGCAGGATTGAGAAACCCGAATGCGTCAGGATCGCTGCTGTCAATGGACCCAATGCAATGCAGACACCATGTCTCGAAGCCTCCTAGAGCATCAACATCTCGTCTGTACCAGCGAACCCAGAGAACCTCCATTCATTGTACTTCATCTGATGTTCAGAATGGTCCAGTATGCCTTACGTTGACATGGAAGATACCGATGATGCGAGCATACCAGTATGGATGCTTGCTTGCCTCAGGATTATCATCGTCGTCTTCTTCGTGTGCAGCAACCATAATATTTGGGTGGGTGCATGGATTGATGAAATCTTGCATGCAGCGCATATCATATGTAGTGTAGTTGACTCACAATACCTTATGAAAATACATTCAGTTTTTCTCAAAGATCATCGTGTGGTGATCCTGGTGAGAAAAACCTCTTTCATTGCCATCATATGGATGTCCACGCAAGTGACCAAGGATGTGGTCCTTGAGGAGCGGAAGGAAATTCTGTGAAAATGTCAGCATTTAGAATGAAATGCTTACTGCGCAGGCAGGGTCATTTCTGTTTGATTGAAGCCATGAGGTAATATCTTCGGAATACCTCTGTGAGTCAGAAATGTGAAAGTGTGCTTCAGGAGATGTAAAAAAAAGTGGCTCGTCAACTGCAAAATTGAGTGTTGCTCCACATAGCCCAGCGGTGCCTAGCGAACTTCCTTTGTTCCTTGAATCTGAGGAATTCTGTTCGTTATCGCAGTTGACCTTCTTCTTGGCTCACAGTAGTTTCTTCTTCTTCTCGTGAGATAGTCTATCATCACTTCGCTGGATTCGGTGCAATGCCATCTTATGATGCTGCCATCTTGCTATCTGACCTGTGACGTTGTTCTTGTTCATCCTATCGTAGTCCGTCTTGACTGTCCGATGTTCCTCCTCACCCTATCAAGTTAGATAACCATGTCATTCATTTGAATATTACGCAAAAAATGATGGTACATATGATTTGAGATGTGTAGTTGTCTGTAGTTCCATATCATTCGATGGTTGGTGGATAGTCAGGCAGTGCGTGCCACTTGTAAGTCTGCAGATTGAGTTTCTTCACTTTGGGACCCCTCGATGCAGCTGCATTTTGCTTCCGAGTCACAGACAACTTCACATTAGCACTCATTGCAGCTTCTCGACGTCCACGTGCAGCCTCTTTTTTTGGCAGCTCCATGGTGTGATATGTGTCACATGTTGTATCGTGGAACTGGCGTACAATCATACCAAGACATTTTGTTGACTGGCAAAACAGCAGAAGACTTTTTGACGTGTATAAACGGAGCTTCGCATGGGCATGCCATGTAGCTAGTTCAAAGAGAACATCAATTATCATCTCATTGTGAGGAGCTGGCAGGAGCTTTTCAATAACTGGAATTATGCACTGCAACATAAACAATCATATTTAGAGCCTTGCTGAGTGCAGAATGGAGAGAAATATACCTGAAGGATGTCTTCATAGTCACACGCAGCAAGCTTTTTCAAGCCTGACACATTGTTGCCGAAGCAACAAACTGTGTCTCGTCCAAACATTGGAACCTTGCAAAACCTAGTGAAAAGTGAGAAGCCAGTCAGCAGTGGAGAACAGTCAATACATGCCTCTTGTTGAATCTCTGAATTGTGTTGTTACCCTCAGCATAGAAAATCTGCAGCAGATGTGTGAGGATCGCTTTCCAAACACCAAGCTCGAATTCATGCATGAGGTCGACTACGAACATTGGATAGAAGTCGAATCCAAACTCTGATAAATGAATAGAGAATGCGCTCTAGAACAAATAATAAAACAGTCAATGTCGAAGATCATATAATAGACATGCATTAAATGTACCCTGCTTGGCACCAACAAGTAGCGATCTAAGATGTTTGCGATGTGTTTGCTTCTGGGGCCATAGCCCTTCTCGAATATCCAATGTCGCGTCTTCATAATATCGTACTGTACAGGGTATGAATCTGCACGAAACTTTGCCCGTCGGAGCATGTCCATATGTGAATCCATATCTGGAATGTCAGCCTTCTTGATGAGACAGTGTGGGCACAGGCATTGTGCAAGATAGCGGATGCATGCGAGAAGTATCCTTGTGAGAAGTCAGTACAATAAATAATGAAAATAAACCCTATATCACTAACTTCTCAGGATAATCTGCAGAATATGTAAAAAACCTCAGAAATAGTCGATGAAGGACTCCATCTCTACAACAAAGAAGAATTCCATGTTCATAGGCATGCATGAACTCAGGATCCAGCTGAAGTAGCCAGATCACATGATACAGCTCACGTCTGCAAAAGCGAAGGACATCTGCACTTGCAGGCTCCCCATATGTCTCCTCGTACCAGTCTTGAAAGTCATCAGGTAACTATAGGTGACGATAAGCTTTTTCAATCAGACAACATGAGAAACAAGTACGATGTACTTTAGGTATATAGGCAAGATGGTGTGATGAACGCGAGTGTCGCTGGGCATGCTGATACTTTGACTGAAAGCCAAAGTAAGCATAGATGGGCCAGAGAGAAGCCGTGTCAAAGTTGGCAAGACGTGTAGCATCTGA
Source organism: Laetiporus sulphureus 93-53 (assembly GCF_001632365.1). NCBI lineage: Eukaryota > Fungi > Basidiomycota > Agaricomycetes > Polyporales > Laetiporaceae > Laetiporus > Laetiporus sulphureus. Next base: position 618,151 of record NW_024468521.1, on the reverse strand, counting down.
CCACAGCATGATTGGAACAACAGCAGGCTCCACGTCATCTGGATCTCCAGGTTCACAAGGTCGTGCATGAATCTTTGCGTCTTCCTCGAGCATCGCATCTGAATTGTAGAGCTCACTATAGATGCATACATTCTCTGTCTCAGCTGGCATCTGGTCTACTGAGGATCCTCTTGAAGTGCAGCTGTCATCCTTCGGACATTGCCAGAACTCCTTGAATGGCCGCCAGTTGTACATCTTTTCATCAGGGTCCTCACAGACCTCCCGAATGATATCGACAAGACGATGCATATAAATATCTCCCACTTCGAATGTAGGAGCATTTTCCTCAGGTAGCTTGACCTTCTCTTTTGGCACGGGTATCTTGATGGAGTACTTTCTCCAGCCTGCAGAAGCAGAGAAGAAACTGTCACCGGAGTCTGTAGAATCCAAGCGAGAAAGTTCTTTTAAAGCTCGAAAGCCATGAAGATCATCAGGATTAAAGTCATCAGCCAGAATGACATCATGCACAAGTTGATTGAGCTCTTTGTTGGACTTCAGGTTGGAACCTGTGTTCCCCCACATGACAACACGAGTGATAGTGGGGTTTTGGAAGGGGTGGTACCATTCTTGTGCTCGCTCTTTGCCTTTGTTCTTGGCCAGATGAGGAGAGTCACAAGTGTCATCGAGAGATGTGATGTCACAAGCCATACTGGTCGGCTTGGATGCATAGCGACGGAATACACCAAACACATTTGGCTTCATATCGTGCTCAAGTACTGTGACTGGAGGCATCTGTGAGATGTCGGATTCATCGGGAACCTCCTCCACAGTGACAGCATGAGTTTGTTTCAGGTGAGAAGGAGCAGCAGTTGGAGGTCGTGCTATATGAGCTGGTAGACCGCGTGTGGTGGATGAAAGAAAGTCCTCAAAGGCACAAGGTGCACATCTTCTGCGACCACTGTGGCTGAGAGAAATGGGTGGATCTTCATGAGACACTATTCCTGTAGATGAGCCTTCAAGAAATTCCAAAGGAGGCTCATCCAGCTACTAAGGTCATTAAGGATTCACACTTCAATCTTAGCTATAACTCACAATGTTCACTTGCTCTTCCATTACCACTCTATCCTGCTCTACATCTGCTAGCCTTGGAACCTTGGATGCCCTGTCTGCCTCCTTCTTTGCTATGCGCTTCTTTACGGAGGCAACAGTAGCTGCCTTGATTGCTTTGCAGACCTTGTAGTGCAGTGTGAGTCCATGAACATCTTTACAGGCCTTATTGCAGGTGTAGCAGATAGAATTAGGCATCGTCTCAGCTTCTAGAGTATGTGGATGAAGCAGCAAAGAGAATGAATAGTGGAGTGAGTGAGTAGCGGAGAGCTCAGAATTGAATTGATGACTTCAAGATGTGTGTCGCGACGTGGAGGCTTAGATCACGTGATCGCATCCAATGCCCTTGACATGGACATGGTGGGTGATGTCCATTGTCAGGAGCGAAATAAATGATTTTGACAGAGTGATGGATGCCACATGAAAGGGTTGAAAGCTTTTTGAAGTGATTTCGATTGACGGTAAACGCCCTACAATTCGTTGTGTATGGGCGCTTACTCATAGGCGCTAAGTTCGCTTGCAGGTGAAGTGATCGTCAAATTCAGTACTATAAGGCGAGATCAATGAGACAATTACAAGCAGTAATTACAAAGAACACTAGTGTAAGATGAGATGTACGCATTAAACATGGTCAATGGACTTCAAATACTTGACAGCCTCCTCCATTGACATCTTGCCCACCGGATGATCATGCCTCCCATGACCTGCAAAGCCAGATGGTCCGAATATACTTCTAGGTGGAAATCCAGGCATCGAGCATGGCTTGAGATGGCATGAACACTGACACTCTTTGTAGATACAGATGTTATCGCTCCTACTGCCATGAGACTTCTAATCGCTTGAGTACTCATTATGAATGCTTACCTTGGCCTGGAAAGAAAGTCCTCTGGAATAGGAATATATCCTTCCCTCTCAGCCTCATACTCCAGTTTATCCACATCTTCTACGGCACTTTCCAGGTCCTGCAAGATGTGCTGATAGCGTCCAATGCACTCGCTTGTATCAAGATTGCCCTTTGCATGGCGAACCAAAGAGAGTGCAAGGATTATAGAGGCAGAGGCCAGCTGAATAAGAGTGCATGAAGCTGAGCAAATGTGAGGATGGGCAATTGGGCGGTGAGCATCTCGAGTAATCTTCGTGATGATGTTAGAAAAGGTTCCGATCTTGCCCAGTGCGAAGTGTAGTCGGGATGAAACTCGCTGAAGGTCAGTGATGGCAGTTGGAACAGCAGACATAGCAGAAATTGTCTCGATATCAAGTGCAGAAAGGTGTTGCATGATGGGCTCAGTAATCTGGGTGACGCGTGCATTAAGAGGCGCATATAGTCTGCTCATGGCAAATGCCGGAATGAAGTATAAATGCGTTCAGGCACTGATGTGATCTCATTTCACTCTCTATCTTGGAGAAATATCTCTCAGCTCAATCTCAGCCAAGCCTCCTTGGCATCAATATATGGCCAACTCTTCTCATGCAGCGAAGCATTCCAGCAAGTCCAAAAATCACTCAAAGGGTGCAAAAGCATCGCAAAAGCACCCCATGCCTCAGCTCCATGACGATCGTCTGCCACTCAAGAAGGCACGAGCAATAATCTACAGCGATGAAGAGGAAGACATTCGACGTGATTGTACTAGACCACAAATGAGCACTCGCTTAGTTGAACATCTCTTCGATGACGATGTCCCATGTAGGTCACGTTCGCACAGCACTGGACAAGATAACCAGCAAGATGAAGATGATCAACAGGAAGACGAGGAGCAGGAGGATGATGGCATCGAGCCGAGGCATTTCGAGAAGCTCATCCGTGAGATGCGCTATAGCAAGGCAGACAAGTAATTCATTTGTTGTTGTGAGTTCAGTACTAATGTCCCACACAGGAGCAAGCTTGACGTATGGAGTGATGCAGCCCATTTCATCCCTCGAGCCATGGGGCCTTTCATTGACATTCTCCAGACTCTGCAAGTCAGCATAGCATGTCATGGTGTAGCTAAGGATGCATGAGATCTCACCGACTGGCCTTATCTGTGAGTCTACCACATTATAACTTATTTCCTGCACTCCAGAGCGCATATACTGTATATGCATATATGCAGTGCTTACAAAGTGTTTAGTGATGACGAGAGTGCTTCGAAGCTCATAGAGCATTACAGCACTCTCCTGAGGATCATACCTGGCCTGGCGAAGCTTGTTCCACATTTTGAGAACGAGCCAGAAGACCTTGTTCACTTCACCACCTTCGTGAGTTGCTGCAGCTTATGAATTTAATTACTCACAATACACATCTTTCTTCTCAAGCTGTCTCACAAGGCCCGTTCGGCACGCATGGACGACCTCAGCAATGTAAAGAAAAACATATTAAGATTTGTTCCGACAATCAGAAACATTCCGTACATTGACTCTGAGCATCCGAAGGAAGCACGAGGATTCCATCACTTCGCGACTGCACATCTTTTATGCCCTCGTCGAATGCGCAAACACTTCGATGAGGAACCCGAGAAGTTACTCACCTTTCTGCCGATGTTATCTTATCTGAGTGTGAGGTTTTCAGGTTCTGCAAGGATGTCCTCGAGGGCCAGATTTTCATTGCATCCACAGACCTCCCATCGATGGTCTATCCCGAGAATGGTTACAATCCATGTGCTGTCGATGAAAATGCCTTGAAGAGTGACCTGCTGGCTTCGGTAAGTGATAGGTTTATCTGTATTGCCACGCTTATCGCTATCTAGTGCTTTCGAGCGCTGTTCACGGGACCTCGCAGTGGCAAACTGCCGAGGAACAAGGTCCCTGGTGAGCACAAGAAGGGAGGTGGACGTAACCCTATCACCTACAATTACCGCATGAAAGAATGCAATGAATACAACATTGCGTATCTTGTAACTTTGGTACGCGATTTCAATTTCTAGTATCCTGATCTCATTCCACTTTCATTGCAGGCTCGCTTTGCAGCAAACTCCCAGTTCGAATGGACTGAGGCAGACGGCGACTTCTGCAGCGAAGAATTCTTCAATTTCATCCTCGCTCTCTTTGAAGACCCCGAGTGGCATGAGAAGACACTTGCTTGGTACAATGCGTAAGTTCACCCATTATTAGCTTCGCCTGTTACTGACATATTTTCTTTATAGTGAAGTATTTGGAAAGGGACCTCGCGCAAGCAGCGAGGACTCAGCTCAACTATATGTGGGCCCATCTTCGCTAGGTCTCCTCGCACAGCAGCGTGCTGCGAGGCGTGCCATGACACAGGTTGCCACTCCTCCTCTGTCAAGCGAGGATGGTAGATCAGAGATTGAAGAGCCCGTCGATGCGAGTACAAGCCTCAGAGCTTGAGGAACTGGATTAAAATCGTACGTGTTGTCTGTCTTTCCCCGTCGAGTCTGTGGGCTCACTGTTATGTTACTAGTGTCGATTTCACCGTCAGTCCTTTGTACTTTCTCTATTGCATGCTCACAGGTCCGCTTTCTCACTCGTTTGTGAATCTTTTGCTCGGTACTGCATATCATACCCTTTCATTCCAATACCTCTGTTTTGTAACAGATTGCAAATTTCTTTCCATGCATGTATGACTGCTGCATTCACTGTAATAATTATGAATAAAATATGTATTAAATCGAGTTTATTCTAATGGAAGCTGTATGGTGAATAATGTATCTATCTGGACAATGGGTTTCCTGCATTACCTGAGCTGATGGAAATTGCCCGGCATTCCCTGGGCCTCACCTGGCATTACCTGACATTGCCTGACAGGAGAGGGAATTGCCTGTCATAGCCTGACTGGCTGGCAGTAGTCCTGGCCCGATGGTGGTAGCCCTGGCCCGATGAGGGTAGTCAAACCCCAAGGGGTTACAGATAAGCATGGGCATTATGTAGTCTGCCAGACGAGGTAGATATTGCGAGAATTGCGCAGATTTGGGTAGGACTAGGTATGTACAGATCCGCCTTCGACATTTTTGCTGCTGAAAGAAGGTTGAATTACCACGAACAAAGCGCCTTTCCATGTGGTTTAACTTGCCCTTGAGGTAAGATATTGCTGTATATATTCCTACGGCTTGAAACGCATACGCGCTTGAGATTGGCGTACAGCAGAGACCAGAAGGTAGAAGATCGCAAATGCGATAAAAGCATAGACTCTAACATTGAATGGAACCCACATTAAAATTGATAGTTTGGGTCTACCGTCTGAGCAGTCGGCCGTTTGTGAACAGTGCAAGGGACAAATCCATTCCCAAGCTCTGATGGTGTCTTTGATACAGTACGACATCAAGCCCAATATAGTACCTTGTGCACTCACCTTGTTCTCAAGAATACTAATTTGTCGTCATTGCGTCCTCTCGAAACGTATGTATTACACAACATGGACGAAAAATGCCACCCCTGTATACTACGATGACTGCAGGCTGCTAAGCATAGCATGCATGAGACTCGGGAAACTGCAAGGGAGAATGCGTGCGCCACAGCAAAAGAGAGTCGCGGAAGACAGGAAAGAGTGGTCACACTGATAGAGCCACGCGGGTGGTACGCAAAATCAGATACGTCACGTTGAGATCATAAGATCATGCATCGTGGTGTGTTTCAACTGTTTCAACGGCAAGAAGATCAATAATTGCCCCATGCATCCACATAGTACACGAATGCCTTGAACACGTCCTCGTTGATTTCATCAACAACAGACGGAAAGTACTTCAACATGTCATCCGCCACAGCATTGTCCTGCCACATCATCAGTAGCCGAACCTTCGCATGCTCCCAAAACTGCGGCATCCAGCCCGCCTGTTCCCAATCGATGATTGCCATGACCCGGGCCTCAGTGCGTGAGACCATGATGTTACTAAAGTACAGGTCTCCGTGCGTGAACACGACTGGAGCGTCATCATCGAGCCGGGGCATGCCGATCTGGTAGGCCTTCTCTCGATCTTTCTCGAGTACTTGCATGAAGAATTCGTAGAACGTGCGAGCGTCCGGAAACGCCTTTTCCTTGCGGCCATGAATCATCCTGTCGGCGGAGACCTGTCCACTGATGGTACCTGCAGTCCGTTCACTCACATCAATTGGACGCGAGTGATGATGGCTAAGGCCATTGAAGGTGCTCACCGATGAACTTGTCTCCGGAAGGACGCTTTGTGCGCTGGAGAGCACGAACCATCATGCCCAGCTCCGTACATATGGCGGTCTTCTCGTGCTCTTGGAGCGATGGCCACCTCTCTAGAAGTGTGACCCCATCGATGAGCTCCATGAACAGGTATGTGGCGTGTTCCTCGCGCCGCCACCCGTACACCTCAGGCACGCGCACCTCGGGCACGAACCGGCGCAGCGCCCACAAACTTTGTGGCTCTGCCAGACACTCCCCGTACGCCATTCCCCTGATACGCTTGACCGCAAGCGACAACGAGGGGAACAGGGAAACGGCATTGCTGTAACCAGGAAGAGCAGCCGCAATGATCTGCTCCTTGGAGGGAAGATCGGCAAGGGTGTGATGCGTGAAGAACGTCGAGTCCTTGAAGAAGATCGTGTCGTCTCGAGGTATTGACTCGACTGAAATGATGACAGGCTGCTGCATCGAGCACGATGTTCGCGTCGGGAATTAGACGGTGGGGGCCATGAGAGGAACAGTCGGGTGTTAGCCAACTTGCCGGCGCCTACTTGAGCGCTACTAGCTTCGGGGCATATTGAATCATGGCGCTAAATGATGGCGGTCTGTGCATTCCTGACCTTCATCAGTGAGGTACTCGTACTGAGGTGACTGCAACATATGCATCACAACTCATGGTGTTTGGTCGATTTACTGGGACGCTTGTGTGGTGCAAAGAAGACGATCACATAGTATACACAAACGCATAGCACCGAGACTATCCCACCGCGCCACAATCCTTTTCACTGCCACATCTGCTGACTCGTATATCGTATAAACAAGAAAACATCGCATACACTGTAGAAGTTCAAGGGCAGACACTTGCCATCTCGACATGCGAGAACCTTATTGAAATTTGAAGGGAGCGATTACTGAGCATTCACGCTCAAGATGCTTTCCGCCTCGTCGTTCAAGACAACATATCTCGCAGTAACGGCGTTCTTCAGGGCCGCCTTGATCCAATCCTGACAGTCACGTAGCTCGACCCGACTATTCCCACCACTCGGTGCCTGCATCTCAAGCATGAGTGTGCGCAATCAAAATAAAGTAAAGCACGTTACGTTGGCGCTCCTAAGCGAGGGGCCCGGAGGTGGCGTCTGAAGGAGCGTCCGCTCAAAATCAGTCTTCGCCTCGGGGTCCTGGACGTATTCGCTATCTCGTGCAGCTGAATCAGACTGCAAAGATGCAGCGATGACCTCGCCCAGGACGAAGAATCGGTGTGGCGTCGCGGTTATGTTCTGTGTCCAGTTCCTCTTGACCTCGAACTCAAAGCCTGAGGCAACAGAGCCGTGGACGTGTATGTAAGTCCCCGCAGCATCTCCAGGCTCGGCGAAACTGCCGCTCGCGACGAGGAGGGCCCAATGGCTCTTGAAGAGTCGACTGGGGCTCAGGCCTTCCTTCACAAGATATAGGATGGGCATGACGAGAAGACGCTTGGGTGGGAGTGTAACTGAATGATCGGATGAAGCTGGAGCAGAAGGCTGCAAGGTGAGCGCATATAATGGTTTTTCGGGGCATCTATGGAGGCTCGACCGCACTTACAAGTCACTCTCTCGGGGAAGGTTCCTGCTGGGCCCTGTTCTACGAGAGATATCTGGAGCCAGCCCGCGGGAGCTTTCTCGAGTCTTGAACTATGGCTGTGGCGCACCGGTGGCTGAACGTAGTAAAGTTCCTGCAGAGCTATGCTAAGTCAGAGTGTTTCGGGATAGGACTAGCTCAGATCAGTGTTGCCAGAGGTGACGGAAGCCGCCGTGATGAATACGGTACGCCTTCAAGATGCAACTGCACAGTCTGCTTCACTCGATGAGCGCTCAATGGGCGCTAAGCGTCCCGAGCGGCAGCCCGGACCGGGAGGCGGTGGCCTGACGGCGGTGGCGTCGACTGCTTCGCCATTTCGTGCGTGCGCCGATGCGAAGGTTGAGTGTGCCATGGCGCTCACACATGTCGCAAATTGCCAGGGATTGAACTCGAAAGCATCGGAAGATGCTTTCATCTAAGTGCGTTGCAAGGGATGTGGCCGATACAAACGTTTCGGCCGGTATGAATATGTGATGTCTGACTCGCAATGAGCATGAACTATGACTGCGAAGGAGAACAACAGCAGTTTGACTTGCAAAAGCTGATGACGCTTGAATTTGTCTAATTAGGGCCGAGACAAAACAAAACATGTATATATTTCGCTTCTGAATACTGGCCTCACCCTGTTCCGAAGGAAGACAGGCTGAGTACCCTGGATGCTACTGTTATATTCATGAACATACATTGCGTAGGTTGCCGAATGTAAAGACAATGTTACAGAATGCCGCTAGAATGTCGTGGACAACTCGAGACGACTATCAATGAATTCTCACATAAGTTGTGCCTCCCACAACTCTGATCCGATAAGGGGTAGCTCAAGACTTCGACAACGTTCTCCTCCAGCCTGCGAGAGCTATCAACATTGCCATCTTAGATGATTCCCACATATTTACTCGAACATACGGCTCAAGTCGACAGAATATCGAGCGGGATGGCGTGTCCACTTCCTGAATCGTAATGCTCTCTCAACTGAGCTCGTGCGTTCAGCCTGTCGTAGGGCCGCTGAGCACCCTTTAGCGAGACAGCAGAGAGAGCAAAGACCTACATTGCCATCGCTGAGTTGATGTACACTAGAAAACCATTAGCGCGAACATATCGCAACATAATTCTTTTGCTGCTTACAAGTACTTGACGGAAAGTAGATCAGTACCGAAATGACGGTGTCGCCGGTCAAATCTTTGGCATACTATGCAGAAAATCAAACATTTCTACGCAGCCAATGATACCGTCTGACTCACGGTGATAAGTTGCAAGGTCCACAAAACGCTAAGTGAACAGATACGGAGTGCTCAGTTAGGCATTTGCGGGCCACGTGTCTGACTACAAACCATAATATGATGCCGCGATTGACCGCGTAGACCAGCAGCTTCGAGATCATGTTCTGGGAACTGAGCAAGCCATCATTGGCATGATATGTTGACGAGTAAATAAGATGGCACTCACGAGGGAATCTTGCTTCGTTCCTTTGACTCGTGCAACAAGTAGCATAGCGCGACAGATATGCAAATGTCAGCTACCCACGATGCCCAACCTTGGAGGAGTCCTCCAGCCTACGCATGAGAGGGTGACATATGATCTGAGCAGTGCAATAAAGGAGTAATCTTACCTTCTCACTCAAATGAGCTATGGACCAGTCGACGTTTGAGTATTCATATCTATGAGAAGCAGGGCGGTTCAAATTTACTTCACGGCCATCTATGAGCACCAATGACAACGTACGTTCCGTATGCAACGACTGCACAACTGTGTCAGCTGTAGTACAACAGCGGATCAAAAACAACCATAAAAGCGTACCAATGCTACCTGCTAAACAGACGGAAATCATTTCATGGTTCTACATAATGGGCTCCGGGCTTACCAAGTGCCGTGAGACATAACGTGGCCTGAGACACTTCAGATTCGTAGCACACACTAGGTGTCAATGACTTACAGTGAGCAAGGTGTATAAGACCCATACGATCCTCCTGCGAACGGGTAGGACTAAGAGGAGGGATGAACAACGATTCGGATTGCAAGCGAACGGATATCATTACTCACGGAACCAGATGGTACGTATGTAGAAGCTTTAGAACGTCAATGTCGATTCAATAAACTGCATGGACGGAGACATACCCTTGGACAATGCATGTGGATATCCCCTGAAGCATGTTTAGTTGAGAATCGGCTCACGAGAGTATGCTCACCGAAAGGACGTGTTGAGCCTCACAGGGGAAGTGAGTCGACGAACAGTAGAAAGCAGAAAGAGCGCACTGCGAATGACCTGCATGGCGGTCTATTAGCAGTTGTCGGCGGAAGGGACCCTGGTCATGCTCACTTTGGACTCGTGAGGCCGAATGGGTTGCCGTGCTCCCGCACCAGCGTGTAATACAAAATCTGACTCATCCGTGAGAACCCGAACAAATAAGGTTGCATCCTACATACCTGCATATCTACGCCGACTTTCGAAGTATCCAGGATCCTGTCAGCCAAGCTGGGCCTGAGCTGCATCCTTCAAGATGGCATGATGAAACAAACCATAGAATGGTGACCTGCACATGAGAGCCGTGAGTTATGGACATGAAACAAAGGCAGATTGTTACCATTAGCTTCAAATATCTGTGATCAGTATGATAATGGCAGAAATAGTACATCATCTGAGCCGCAGTACATCCGTATAGTCTGCATATCAAGAGTCAGCGAGAGTACAAGGTAGGGCACTGGAAAGGCTCACAATGCAGTGAAGAGCATGCCAATGAACGTGCAGCCAAGCTTTGGACCCAGGACAGACATGACCATTGGTGAAAGGAAGGGACGTGTCTCCTCGGTCGGCGTCGAGTGATAACAATGATAATCGATGAATTGCAGAATTTATACCGCAGGTACAGGGCATTTGCGATGCCATTTGCAATAGTACATGTGTATGAATCCTGTTCGATGGTGAACTTTTGCTATAAGGCAATGCAGTTGAGCGCCCACATCATTTTATTAGTCTGTCACCTGTCATTGATGGCGGCTCGATGACGGGGTTAACAATACTCAACGCGGGAGACATCGGTTGATTTCATCTGTGTCAGTGCGACTTCATCTGATCACGGGATGCGCCCGTGGATAGTTGGCTGACACTTGAAGCTTGACGCATTGCTTCTTGATGCAAAATGTTATGGTGTGAGGTAAGCCTTCTGCTCATTGAACTCTGACAGCATCCCGGCCCATACATGAAGTTTCGCAGCAACTCGGAGATCGGTGCAGACATACAATGTTATCAGCGCCGGCCTGTCGAAGTTGTTGTGAGACTGATGAATATCATGACGTCGGACGAATCAAGGGATCGTGCAGCCTCGGAAAGTGCATCCGAGTTGCCGCCGCCGAACATGCCGGAGATAATCAGCAGAACGAAATGCTTCTCAGAAGCTCTCAGTTTTGAGGCAGGAAGGGTTCCCTCTGGGGACACCATTGCATCCGATGCCAACTCGGCAATTGTAAATTTGAACGAAGAGTTTGAATACTGCTGCGGTCCAACCGTTACATTGGCGCTCATAAGCGAGGGGCCCGGTGGCGTCTGAAGGAGTGTCCGCTCAAAGTCAGTCTTCGCCTCGGCGTCCTGGACGTATTCGCTATCTCTTGCAGCTGGATCGGACTGCACGGACGCAGCGGTGACCTCGCCCAGGACGTGGAAGCGATATGGCGTCCCAGTTATGTTCTGTCGCCAGTTCCTCTTGGCCTCGAACTCAAAGCCTGAGGCGACAGAGCCGTGGACGTGTATGGTATGTAAATCCCCGCAGCATCTCTAGGCTCGGCGAAGCTGCCGCTCGTGACTAGGAGGGCCCAATGGCTCTTGAACAGTCGACTCGGGCTCTGGCCTTCCTTCACGAGACAGAGGATGGGCATGACGAGAATATGCTTGGGTGAGAGCGTGACAGAATGAGAGGATGCTGGAGGAGAAGCCTGCAAGATGAGCGTATATAATAGTTTTTCAGGGCGTCCTTACTCTCTCAAAGTAGATAGTCTTGTTCCCAGAGGTGCCTGCTGGGTCCTGTTCTACGAGATATCTGCAGGCCACCGCGCAGGAGCTTTCAGGAGATCGTGGTGCGCCGGTGGCTGAACGTAGTAAAGCCTCCCATGCAGATAGCTCTTAGCTGATTCAGAGTGTCTCGGGAGGTGTGCCTTCAAGGCGCAATTGCAGTCTCCTTCACCCGATGAGCGCTCAATGGGCGCTAAGCATCTCTGCGGGTGGCCCTCCATGCCACTTCGCGCGCCGATGCGAAGGTTGAGTGTGCCATGGCGCTCGCACATTTCGCAAACTCGAAAACATTCGGAGCCCGTCTCACCGACCGTTACCCCGCCGCTTATAAAGACTTCTTCGGTATGCCCAGCGGTGCTCCCTGCATCTACAAGTCGGGCCCTGCGTGGCCTGAACGGCAGGGTCCGCAAGCGCAGCGCTTCATCCGCGAGGTGCGCCCTGTCTACGGCCACCCTATCGCAGGCTCCTGGCTCAAGATTGGTACGGACATCTACAAGTTCCTCGACTCTTGCAGCGTCATGTGGACCTCCATCGACCCCGTCGCCTTCGCCAACGCCGGGGAGAAGACGCCGTTTTGTCCGCTCCTTATGTGGATCGGCGTGAAGCACGAGACTCTTCTCTTCGACGCTGCGGTATCTGCCGCCGACGCCATCAAGGGTATCCTCAGTCTAGCCGGCTTCCCCCAGATCGAGGTTGCTTTTCGGGAGTCGGAGGTGACCCACTCTGTTGCTGGTCCGAAGCTCCTCCCGTTCAACCCCCTCGTCGATCCCATCCCCGAGTTCCGCAAGCCTTTCACGCCCACACTCGGCCTCTCCATCGCCCCGCTCAAGACGCCCCACTACGAGGGCACCGGCGCCCTCTACTTCCGCCTCAGCAAAGACGACGAGCGCGTCGTCCTTCTCACCGCTGCCCACGTCGCTCGCCCTCCTCCCGCGTACGCCAACAAGGGCATGGCGCGCAAGCAACCCAGCCAGCCACGCGAGGAGATCGTCGCCCTCGGCAACATGGGCTATCGGAATGCTACGAATGCCATGATGGCCGCCATCGGCGACCTTGCTCGCTCCGTCACGGTGTGGAAGAAGGCGATCACCAGGCTGGGTGAGTTCGTCAATGGCGAGGATGCGGCGATCACCGAGAAGCGCGAGGAGAACCAGCGCGAGGTGGAGAAGGCGACGAAGATTATCGACAACTTGAACAAGCTTCACGATGAGGTTACTAAACGCTGGATGAACCTGAACCAGCGTATCGTCGGCTTCGTCCTCCACGCCGAGCCCATCGTCGTCGCCGACGGGCCCAACAAGTTTACGCGCGACTGGGCCTTTATCCAGCTTTACAATCAGAAGATCGATTGGAACACCTTCCCGGGAAACAAGGTCTACGTCGGTACGTTTCCCATCTCGTCCCGCAGTTCAGTTTTGGCTGACTATTATATCCCCGCAGGTGGCAACCTCTCGCCCTCTGACTTTGGCAAGCTCATGTTCCCGCAGCCCGAGGACCAGGCAGGCTACGAGTACCCGGACGATGGGCTCCTCCAGGCCTTTGGCGTCGTGAAGGACGACGAGATCCGCCAGCCCAAGCACCTCGACGTCCACGGCGAGAAGGCACTCCTTGTAGTGAAGAACGGCCTGACCACGGGCACCACCATCGGTCGCGCCAATGGGCGCGAGTCTTTCACTCGCGTCTACACCGACTACGGCATCGAGCACACCTCCATCGAGACCGCCATCCTGCCCTACGACAAGCTGCGTGGCCCCTTCTCCGCCCCAGGGGATTCCGGCGCCATCATCCTCGACAGGGCTGGCCGCATCGTCGCCTTGCTCACCGGCGGTGGCGGCACAACCGACGAGACAGACGTAACCTACGGGACCCCGTACTGGTGGCTCGAGGAGCAGATCAGGAAGGCCTATCCCGGCTGCCACCTCTACTACTAGTCTCGGACCATCCCCTCGCGGACACCCTAAAAGGGACGGCGAATTCCACGAATGTCGATGAGCGCTCCATGGGCGCTAAGCGTCTCGAGTGGCATCACGGTGTCCACGGCCTTACGGAGGCATTCTCAACCGGGAGGCAGGTGGCCTGACGGCGGTGGCGTGTTGACGTTGAGCGCTGAGCATGATACAATGCCTCTTGAGTCGTCATCGCTGCACTCAGCTTTCTCACCCCCTCACCGGTACCGTTCGTCAGTGCAGACAAGCTTTCTGCAGTGAATAGGAGGCTTCATGGTTTATCTGACTCGATCCGCTCAAACATTCGAAATGCCTTCAGAAGCCTGACTTCGCGAAGTATCCCCGCGCAACACGGGTAGCTCAAGATTTCATGGTAGCACGCTCCATGAGTTTCCTTGAGACGCTGTTTTTGTCGACAGCAGGACATGCTGCAGAGGCCCGACATCGTATGGAAGAACTATGTCGCCAAGAAGAACATCGTGCAGAAGAGGCGCGACGTCGTATGGAAGAACTACATCACCGAGAAGGACATCGTGCAGAAGGGGCGCGACGTCTTGCGGAAGAAGGGAGACGTCGCGCAAGAGAGGTATGACGTATCTTGAATGGACTTCAACTCCTCGTGCTGACCTCTCAAAGCGACTGGTGATTCATCCCCTATCCAGAAATGCTCATGCAGACGTTCATCTGCGATCGTCCGATGGGACGATTTAGCAAGTCCATTCCGACAAGCTTCGTCGTGCATCGCCCCACTTCGCAGAACTCCTTCCCAGTCCGTCCGAGCGGTGTGCAGCTACATCCAACATCGTTGAAATTGACGAAGATAGAGAGGTTGCAGAAGTCCTGCTCTGCGCCTGCTATGGTAAGCCGATAGCCCTTGCCATTCATCGAGGCGGTTTGGAGAGCATCGAAGTACCGCTTAGATGTGATGGCACTCTACGCGTGGAGCATCTTCGGCATCGTAGCGAGGAGATACCCGATGCAGGCATTTGTCCTTGCATGTCGTCTCAGCCAGGCACAGTGGGCAACGCGAGCGGCAGCCCAGGCTATGCTGCAAATCCCCGCCTTGCATCGTGTCTACATCGACGAACTGGAACGGCTCCAGGTGGGCTGCTACTTGCGGCTGCTCCGGTGTCAGCGCAGCGGCGGAGATGTAGAGGGCACCACATTCACTTGCCTTGGTTCTCCCCATCTCCCGGCTGTACAGACCCCTCCGGCGTCCTATGACTGCCTGCGAGCTTGTGACAACAACGATGCTGACGTCGTTTGAGTAGCCTCAGATGGGAAGCAGTTTCTAGTGCATTCTAAATTGATCGCCCTTTCTTCTCCCGTTCTCGAGCAGATGCTTCAGGGTGCTGAAAAAGAATAGCCACGCGAGGGAGCGACGTTGACCCACCTCTCGCTCTCACAAGACAGCGCCACGATTCGTCTCCTTCTACAGCTCTATGACCCATCTTGCGTACCTGCCATTGACGACATGCGCTTGCTTGCAGCCGTGCAGCAGGCTGCTACAAAGTACCAGATGAAAAAGGTCTCATGTCTAATCGGCCTCTACCGTACCAGCCTCCTCTTCCACCCTCTTCATTCGTTCTTGAAGGAGGTCGGATCGGGACAGGTCTTTGATAGCGCTCGAGCCTACAGGAGCTATCACTGCCTCTAGCCTAAGCCCTCACCTGACCACTTTCGGATTCTGTCATCTCTTCGTTCATTTCACTGAGTATCTCTTTAGCCCTATGCGGCCAATGAGCTGAAGGCCCTGCTGACTCATGTCATGCTCGCGTATGAGGTCAAGACGAAGATAGTGGTGTATTTCTCAAGTCAAGCTGGTTCGGCGTCCTGCTCATCTCTGACCTGAAGCTCAAGGTTTTGTTTAGGAGTAGGCGGGGTTGAGACATGCCAGTATGTAGGATAACGTTCGTTTCTCGTACGGGCTCTTGACCTACGATCGAGCTTCAGTCCCGACTCTATGATAACTTCCTTTATACGCTATAAAATCTCACAAATTTCTATCAAGCAACGATACACGACTGCCTTCTGATCTCTCGTTCATTGAGAAATGTCCAAAGTACGCCTCAGGATCACCGTCAAATCTTTAAGTGCAGATGCAATCATGAACAGACCGAAGTCTGGCTTCATGACTGTCGTTTGCGGAACATGACTTCCGCCTTCGTGTTCGGCACCAACGTTGGACCGAACCACGTCGAGGATGGCAACTCGCCCTCTTTCCCCAACCTCACGTCATAAGTCACCACGACATGAGCGAGGAGCGCCTTCAGCTCGTTCACAGCAAAAAATCGACCCGGACTATACGATCGAGTGAGGTCTATATGATCGCTTTCCATAAGACAACAATGAATGCTCACCATGCATGTCGTCCGTGCCCAAAGGAAAGATAGTCCACGCTCGTGCTCACCATATGGTGCTTCGTGCTCTCCCCCTGGCACTCGCGCATGTCCGAAAACCGCCATGGATTGAACTTCAAGGCATCCGGATAGATGCCTTCATCGAAATGCGTTGCGCGAGATGCGGCTGACACAAATGTTCCAGCCGGTATGAATGTCCCATCTGAGAACGTGATGTCCTTCATGGCCTTACGGTTCAGCGATTCTGACAGCCAAGGAAACACCATTAAGATATCGGCCACTGCAGATAACGGGCAAATGTACTTACTTGCGCCAACCCCAGTGACCCGGTTGATCTCCTTGAGAAAGCTGTCGACCTTGCGCATTCTAATCATCGCTGCTTTGCTCCAACCCTCTTGTGTCACGACGGCCTCGACTTCCTCCCGTAATGGCTGCACATACTCTGGGTATGCTGCAAGGTAGAACAGCGCATGCGTGAAGGTCTAGAGATGCGTTGAGAAGCCGTTAGTGTTCGTATTCATCGGTCAGCGCACACACTGACCATCGATGATGTATGAATAGCAGCGACGTTCACTGTTAGCATACGTAGCACCAATGCACGAACTGAGTGCTCCTCTCCGCGGGATGCGTCAATCAGCCATTGGAGAAGGTCGTTCTATAGGGAGAATAAGGTAGCCATCAATGTGAGCGTATCTCATCAGTCATGGTATGCGAAAGTTGCGCCTACCGGCTTTTCTGCCCACTTCTCCCCAAGTTTCTCAATATTCTCAAACCTTTCCGAAATTATGGGGCCCAAGTGCTTCAAACCACGGTCCACGCTTCGGGGAACATTTGTGAGAAACCGTGCGACGATCCTGCGCGTAGCCATGAGAATAGGATTTCACACAGGAGGACGTTAAGCCAAACGAACGGCTTGAGCAACCGCGGGAAGAGATTGATGATAGCAGCTCCTTGGATAAAGTCGATGGTGAATCTCTTGTTCAGCTCACAATAGTCTGGATCCCTGCCTGACAAATCAGTTAGCTCTGCCAGAAAGCCGCCCAGAGAGTCTTCGAAGACACATTACATTTTGGCAACCCTACGAACAAGCGGTTGCTAGTCCTGCACACAATCTGGGTAATGGCAGCATTTGCAGGGATGTTGGTCCAACCTGCGACGAATATCATCGTACATAACGTCAACCTTCAGACGAGTGACTACGTACCTTCGTCCTTCAAAGGAATCTCATCCTCAAATGCAGCAACAATCTCGTCGCGCAAGTCCGGAAAGAGAGATGCAAGGTTTCGGGTCAGCTGTGAGCGAATAATCGGTACGTGATAGGTGTTGCGCTGGATATTTGGCCCGAGTGTGTAGTCGACCGCGAGAGTCTTGAAATGCATGTCATATAAAGTGCGACTGACTGTACAGGATTGAGAGGACCTCTTACATCAACAATGGCTTCCTCGAAGGATAGTTCGTCATGTGAAGCTTTGCGTAGTTCGTCAGTCAGTCGTGATCCAGTCACGATGACGTGCCATCCGCGAAACTCTGCGTGTTTGAATATACCGTCCTTGTACTGAAACAACCAAATGTGCTCACATCAGGATGACTGTGTATCGGGCATGGAACCAATAACGTACCCGCGTATAGCCTTCTTGCAAAATGTCCGCTGCATGGAAGAGGTAGTTCAAGGCACCGAAGTAGGATAATATGGGCAAAGAGGGGCCTCCGACCGTTGGAATGTGGCGCAACTTGCCCTTGAGCGTTAGACACCGCTGTATACACTCCTATGGCTTAATAGGTATACGCACTTGAGGTTGGCGTACAGCAGAGACCAGAAGGTAGAAGATCGCAAATGCGATAGAAGCATAGATGAGAGCGACGGAATCCATACTACATTCGAAAGTTTGGGTCCACTGTCTGAGCAGTCGAAGAACCAAACAAGAATTTGTCGAGTGTTTGTGTGCACGATGCAGGGGATCAGTTTACTATTTACTTGAGACCACGTCGAGCCGTCAATAGTTGACCACTTGCTGACAGTAGCACCTGCCAACGTGTGAGAATAAAGGCGGTACTCCATCACGTTTGAGGGTCTGCGCGTGGGAGCTTGGATGTCGATTGGCAGTGTTCGGAAGACCTTCGAAGATGCGCCCATAACATGATCCCATCTACTGCACCGCCCGCGGGCGCTACCAGCACCAAGGCGCTCTTTATACATCACTATCATATATCCAAGCTGAACATATCTGCATGTTCTCTAAGGGCGATCCCGGATTGCTCTCGCCAGCAGAGCAGTAGGTTTGACAGCATAAACGGTTCTTTGAAAGGCTATACATGAGGTACTACCTCGAAATTATAAGTTCCAGTCATGGCGGCGGCTCCCGTTGAGGTATCAACAGGGTTCAAGTAAGCTTTCATACAGAAATGCATGGAAGAGAGAGTGATCATCATTGTCAGCAAGTTGAGGTCCACATCGGAACATGAAATTGAGCGGACCATCCTCAGAGCTAATGTCGGCTCCGTTCTTCAAGGCGTGGGCTGTTCCGTGTGAATGGTTGCCAATGGAATCGAATAGCGGTCCTGACAATCGGCGTCGAATGCTCTGACGTGTTGGCGCGCGTTCAACCTATAAATTGATGTTCAGCGTCTCTCGGGCCCCGTAGCGAAAGCAGCTGCACGGGGAGTACATACACGGCAAGCAGTGTGTTTACGTACACTTGACATGATGATCAGTCCTACGGCACGCCATTACAGAGCAGCTAAAGCTCACATGTACTTGAAGGAAAGTAGAATATGTCTGTTAATTCTGAGCCTGTTTCCTCGTACTGTTATGGGGAAGTGTTGAAAGACAACATGAAAGGCACGTAGTCTTTGAAAAGTGGTCGACCACATACTGTAGCAATTTGGAGGACTTGGAGAACGCTTAACGAAGGACGACGTTGTTATGAGTCGACTAGCGGTATAACAAAAACCTCCTATACTCACGAAAGGAGTACCCCTCTGTGAACCGTATAGACTATGAGCTTTGTGAGAATTCCTGTTGTAGTGGAGGTTATCCTGAAACATGTTAATGAAGTGAACTGCTCGGGACAATCGTTACTCACGTCGACCGGGCAGCATAGAGGATGCAGAACAAGGATGTCGTAATGTAGACATCACTTGCCAGCGCAAAGACGGATTGTACTCTCCCAGGAATCTAGGGATGATCAATTGTTCGGCATGAAGGTTTGCAATACGTTCATGTACCTTGACGTGCACGGAGACACTCTGAGCTGTGGGGTTCGAATACCTTAACCAAGGCAGTCGGAACAAACATGAGCACTGCATAAAGATACCTGTTCTTTGCATGCTTACACCTCGTAGATCACCCCTACAGATGTCATTCTGAGCTCGGTTCTATGAATTGAATGAAGATGTATCGGATACGAACCAATACTCCCAGCTTTACATTGCAGTCAGTCTACGCAAAATAGCGTTGAATTGGGGGACGCTCACCTAACGAGGCGACTGCTAAGATCAACTAACGATGTACGTTAGTTCGGAATGGGCGATCAATATCGTACTCACACCACACACTACGACGGGTATGCGTAGACGATGTGTAGGGAGTACTACCAAAAGTCCGTGAGAAAAACGAAAGAAATTACTGTGTTGACTGTACGCACGATGCAGGAATGTTCGTAAGTAGAAGCTGCGATCTCTTTTCAGCTAAATATTCTGCGATTGTATGTTGCTTGACAAACCACTGCACAATGAAAATGGTCACTGCCTGAGGTGCGAGTCAGCGAATGATTCGCATAGACACGTTCTCGAAGCACACAAACCGCGAGCGCATGTTCCGCCTGGAATGAATACGATGAATATCGGTAGTACATCATAGTTGAAAGAATCACGCACTCCATAAGCCCTAGAAAAGGGTACTCAACACGCAGAAATGGCAATCAACACAGAGGAAACGCACCGGTCTATCTTCGACAAAGACTTGATATTGGCATGGCCCTGAACAACACTGAACCAAAGCAGCTGGCACAAAGCGTCAGAGTCCGCTCTCAAGACAAACATTGTCACAGACCTGCCCAACTACGCCTTCCTTGACTGTGTCAAGCAACCTGCTCACATGGTAACGTCTCAGTGTGTCTTGGTGTATGCAACGACATACCACATAAATGCCACCTGCGCCTCACGTGTATTCAACCCATTCGGAGTCAGATCGATTGAGTACGAACCAGAGCTTTCAGAGTCATTCTATCTTCGGTGTAGCGGTGGAAGTAGAAACTTGTCTGGGCTAATGTGCCTCCATACAGTCTGCAATAAGTCGTTGAGAGTGGTTGCACATAGTCTGGGGAATAACGAGACGCACATGAACGAGAAGAACATGCCAATGAAACTGCATCCTGCAGTGCTATTCAGCGGCAATTCAGGATACATCATGAGTCGTATTGGAAGAATGAATACGGAATGAAGGACAGACCTGTCTTATCTATTTCATCTACTCCGGCTCGGCTGAGATGGCGCTCAATGATGGGACTAAAAATGTGCAACAGATAAACGAGGCTGTACGCGGGAGATGTCGCGTAATCCCGGTGTTACACCTGTGTCAGCGCGGGTTTATCTGAAGTGCTAGGTACGGTGACCATGGGCGGCACCCGCGGTTGATTTATTGTTTATAATCGATTCAATGGAAAACACCTCACGCACTGCTTCTTGACGTAGAATGATACAATGTGAGGCATGTCTTCTGCTCAACGATCTCCGATAGACCCACTGTGTTCTCGACTGATCAGAGACGATAGCACCATGCATATCACGCACCAGGACACCCATAAACGTTCGCAGCGACCGTTGGCGCGAACAACGACGTCATGATGAGCTTGTCAAAGTTGCTGTGTGACTAATGAATATCGTGATGTTGGACGGCTGAAGGCATTGTGCAGCCTCCGAAAGGCACATCAGAGTTGCCACCGTCGAAAACATGTTTCTAGCTGCTGTCGGTAAACACGCCGGAGACTATATAGTGGAATGGGATGATTCTCAGAAGCCCTAGTTTCGAGCCAGAAAACATTCTTGTGGAGATGGCATGGCACGGTATACCAACACAAAGTTGTAAATTCGAACACGACAGATGTTAAGCAGGATTCGCAAATGCTTTGAGTACTGCTGCAGTCCAGTGTTACCGCCCAGCGGCCCCACCGATGATGAGATCCTGAATGCCGATTGGTAGTGACATGAGCGCTCGTACACTGACATATGGCTAAGCCGGCATCACTCGTCTGAATGCGCCGATGTGAATCCCATAGCTACTTGAACATGGAAAGCAAGAGCAAATCCTGAACCAAGTCGTCACCACCAATCTTCATAATGACGCGAAGTTTTGAAACAGCTGGCGCCGAGTCCGCCGGAACCAACGGCCGTTTCGACCACATAGAGGTGCACGTGTCCAGCGTCCCGCAGAAAAGACCAGCTCATCATCATGGAAGGACTTTCATTCGAGAACCCAATAAACCACAGGAGGATCCTTTGTCCTGAAACCAGGTTCATCGGCGACAGGGAGAGGGTTCGTCGCAAAGGCCAGATAGTCAGCGCATATCGGCTCTCGAATCAAGTTTGTCATGAAACGCAAGAGCATCTGGAAGGTTGCAGGGCGAACATGACGAAAGCGGACAGGAGCAGTTTGACCTGCCAATGCCGAAGTGCGCCACAGACGCCACAGACGCGTGATTATATGTTTAAATTTACCCAGTCAGGGCTAGTGAAAACAACCATGAAAATTACGCGATTCCGTATTTCGCTTATGAATATTTGTCTCCTTCGCCTTCTTTCAAAAGATGGGAGGTGAGTCGATGAACCAAGCGTGACGTTAATCGCGTCTAGTCACAGCATTACGCGTCTCGTAACAGCTCGTAACGCCAGCATCGGCTTCATTGTTTTGTCTTTGACTAGAGCTCCAACGAAGACAGTCGTACAATTAATATTCAAGGGCTAAGCTCATTCATCATTTCAGATTTTCGCCGTCAGCACCTCCATGGCAATGTGTCCACCACGTGTGGATCGCTTGCAATTATCACAGTACGAAGGTCAGAGTCGCATAACCAGCATCATAGCAACATTTTAAGATGCTTCTATCCATGCCGGAGAGAGGTCTGTACTCTTGATTGACTTGAAACCGAAGGGGACAGCTTTAGCGCATAAATTTGCGCACGATTCACTTCTTGCCATTATGCCTGAATATATACGCAGAGCCTTCCACAACCAATTCGGCCGCCTTTATTGCCCACGCTTTCCAATATAATTGGTACTCCCAGACGTTGAGTTTCTTACCAAGAGACGAACGCACGGGTACGAGACCAGACGGCATATACGTATTTGCACGGTGCGTTTCTGAAAGAGTTGACCTGCGAACTGCAATACCCAAACAGTTACAGATCTGTACCACGTTGATCCGAGTACATTCCAGCACGGCTCTTACATCACCGGCCCCAAGACGTACTCACAGCTTTCGTGGTATGTGCGAATACGCGTCGCAACAGACGTCCTCGATGGCCTTGGACAGCAGCTGACAGTCGAATTTACATCGCATATTCGAACCTTCCCAACGTTCCATTCCAATAATGCCAATATATACCTCGTCAAATTTTTTTGCGATATTCGAGCGTGCGCTCCAATGCTCGATCTGGTGGTGGGAAGTTCCTCCAGGCTGGTTCTTGGCATTCACTGCTTCGACTTCGATGGAGCGCCCAAATTCTAGATGTTACCCACAGGTCGAGAGATTACTGGTTTGGCAAAAATAGTAAAGTAGGTCTCAGCCAATAACAGCCAAGGATTACTGACGTTCACAGCACATGAGCTCCTGACAAACCACTCGAAGAGCGGCGGCGTACTAGGGTTGCAAGTAAACCGTATAATTGTATCTCTGTCTCTTATAATGCTTCGCGGGCATTGTCGTTGCCTCTATTGATCACAATGTCAGGGACAACGCTCGGCCCGGAAACAACGTTCACCTCGACTTTCGTTGGGATGCTCCTGTGTTTCCTGTATGACTGGCTGTTTCGTTGATCTTACAGAGCTAACCAATCTAACCAATTTCTTCTATAGATTCTACGGCGGCACTTTCTCTCAGACGATATATTACTTTCATAATTCCAACCACGACGGTGCCCCTTTAAGGGTTCTGGTCAGCGAAGCCGTTCTCTTTTCTCTTCTCAGATCGACTGCTGATACGCTACGAACAGGTGATCTTTCTATGGTTGGTCCTCTAACAGAAGACATCATCACCCAATATGCAACATTTCACAGGCTGATGGACACAGTGAAAGACTTCCTTCATGGCCAGGTGCGCGTTGTTTCTGAAAAATATGTTGATCTCTCTCATCTCAACGTGTCGTAGTTGCTTTGGTATTGGTTCATAGCCAACCATAGCAATCCTTCTGCGCTCCTTCTACTTCCTATGTGAGTCATAGTCAAACGACATGCGCTATCGCCATATTCGGAGCTAACTCCTGACTATCTTAGTTCATACACCGTAAGATTCTGTTGCTATGGCCGTTCAGTTCCCTGTAGTGCTAATGGTATTGCGTGAAGGTTCACTTTATAATAACCGTACGGTTGTAGCAAAATCGCGCCGTTCTTAGCTGACTATCTACGCTGTAGGCTGCAACGGTGTTGGCGGTACAATGGTGCGTCAGAGCCGCTCATGGTTCCGCAACGACTCTGACCCAGTCATTACAGTCTATACATCCGAAATATCTGGACTCGTGAGTTCTTTCCTTCGATTAATTGTTCCGTGTGCTCATTATATCATTGCAGTACTTAAGAATAGACCATTGCGTAAGCCGTTGACAACGATTGGGGTAAGAGTTTGTCAGTTATGGTATCGCTAGACGTCCAGTCTGATCGCGATGCAAATCGCACAGGCTCTTTTGACATTGTTGTCGTTCGGTATGACGTCTTATATTCCTCATTGACATCAGAGACGCTGTTGACGTGCTATATGTTAAGTCTGTGGGCTCGGTATGTCCCTTTTCTCTGAATTCTCGCACTTTGTGATATTCACGCCTCTCGCGTACAGTCACTGCCTACGACATGTGAGTGCTTTCCATTTGCACGTGTTCTTCGTGAAGGAACTGATTCAGTTGGTGGTAGCCTTTCCAGTCCTACCGATATTGTCGCCATCGAGCGAGTCAACGTCCGTCACGCTCCTGCCTTTTGCTCGAAGCGGGCTAACGTCGTGCATTTATAGGTGCCTGGTCGGATACAAGGGTATTCGGTTCTTGCCGTCGATTTCTACATAGCGGTCTGTCTATGTTCCATATTTCATGGCGCTAGGACGGGCTGTCAAGCGTAAATGGTGTCTTGCACATGCGAGTGCCGTTTGTGCGCTGATCGCGTTGCATCTAGGACGGAGTTCGTCATCACGAAACTCATCATGTGGACGATCAACCGAGCGATAGCCCTCTTGTGAGTACTCGATGTGGCACAGGTCATTCGTTCATCGTTGTCGCATATTCGCTGTTCATTATGTTACAGCGCCGTCCAACTATTTGTCATCGTTACTGTCAGTTCAAGCCACGTCACCCAAAGCTGTACGTTCACAGAAATGTTTCACAGTACAAGCCAAATGGGACACAAGCAATGGATGGTGTATACTGTTTCTCTGGCACACGTAAGTCGCCGGTCTCTAGTTTATCGACACATAGAGATCTGAATATAAAGATAGTCACTGTAAACGTGGCGCTCGCGACGTATGCAAAGCTCATGATCATAATGAATCACAGCAGCTCACTGCTATTCAGACTCAACTCACGCCAAGTGCTCAAGGAGATGCAGGAGGACTCAGATAATGCTCAGTCATCGAGCCTTTTGAGCAGCTTCGTCGCTCGGAGACTATCGTCTTTATCAACTTGGTAAGTGTGACAGTGGAGTGCTTTCCCTAAATAAATGATCCACTCAATCATCTTCACTGTCTCAATGCAAAGGTCTCGCGCACATGAAGCTGCGATAGAGAATGAAGACTCAACTGAAGAAGCTAATGAAAAGAACCGGAGACAGGAAAGCGTAGTCGAAAATGACGAGAGCTCTTCAAGGCACTAATCGCGCCTACGCTGTTTCTGCCATACGCTATTCACCGAGAATGTTTGCCTGTTCACAAGTCGTCGCTATTGAAAATGGCAATAATCAATACACCCTCCTTACCATCATCCTTGACATATCAACATGCTCTGTTGATACAGCTAGCTATGAGACGCAGCGGGTGTCTGATCTCCAGTGTCATACGAGCCTGCCACCTGACTCAACGTGGCGCGACAGGCAGTACGGATGCGTACCTGAAGTGATTGTCCTTCCAGGCCATCACAACAGTATTTCCGATGAAAGTAGTTGCTTGTAAGGTGAGACCACGTGCCCATGAGAATCATAGACGCGCTCGACGCGCCGCGTGGACGCGTTCCACCAGCGCTACCGTCGAGGGATTTCCAGCAAGTTGATATTTGCCACTTGGTTCGCTGTCTCTACCGAACATTCAAGCTTCAAGCCCGCCCATAGACGTTCAGTAACTGAAGATTGTATATCGCACCTTCTCCAACGCTGATCGCAATCATCGATGCATACGAACAATATCACCCCATCATGGAAGGGGATTGCTGGCATCTCCAGACTCGTAGTCTTGTGAGCATCTTGGACCGACAACTTTGCAATGAAATTGATGTTTTTAAACTTCGAAAACAGCGGTGACTCATATTCTGACGTTGGCTATCTTGCTTTGATGTCGCCACACCCCACCGAAGTCCAGCCACTCGGGGTCGAGTTTCCCGGCGTCACCTGGACTGAGAGCGATACAGCAAACTGGGTCGGTCACTTAATTACCAACTATTCCCCCCATGGCCAGATGCTGGTGTACGATTATGCCGTGGGAGGAGACACCGTATCCGGCGTCCGAATCCAGATTCGCAACCGGTTCCTGCCTACAGCAGGGAGAAAGCCTGACTGGGCACCTTGGTCTTCAACAGACACACTTTTCAGTAGGTTGATAGAGTCACTTCCTTGTGTACTCACGTATTAACATATGCTACAGTCACTTGGGTGGGGATCAACGATTGCGGGTAAAGAGCGTCTCATCTCTATGCGCTTCGTCATTGTGCTCATCAAATTGTAGAGGCTCCGATGATGAGATTATCGGAAGCTCTTTGAAAGAACTTTTTAAAGAGCAGGAAGCACTGTATGAGGCAGGCGCACGCAACTTTCTTCTCGTCGATGTACCACCAATTCACCTCTCGCCTATCGGTACGAGCTCGAACCGTCGTACACGCAACATCCAACTTGACCTTTTGTGCCCTCACATGTAGGTCGTATGCTGTCTAACAAGGATGTAGGAAGCCAGATATACAGAACCTGGAATGCTGAGTTGGACGTGCAAGCTGCGGCGTTCTCAACTGCCCACCCTGACGCGACTGTCCTGCAGTTCTCTTCCTGGGACACGTTCAACCGTGTGCTAGATGATCCGGTTGCTCATGGATTTGCAACTGAGGACGTCAGGAAATCGGGTGGGGGCATCTGGGTCGACCACCTCCATCCGACCAGTCGGATGCATGACTGGATCGCCAAGGACCTGGCTGATTTCTTAGCTTCTCGAACCCCTACAAAGGAATGAACGATCTATAGTGCCCTTTTTCGTCATGTACCAGGTTCGGAACAGTCTATCTTGCTGAGATAGGAAAGTAGCCAGTTCGGAGAGAGGCGAAATCGAAAGAAAGTCTGAATAACGCACAAGCTAATAGATCAGTCGATGAATAAAGTCGGACATGAACGCCCCTTGCGCACACATATATGAAAGATCCGGCAAAACGTAGGTGACTCGCTCATGGTGAGCTTTTCGAGCTCACGTAGTTACGATACACTTTCAAACCCGCTGAATGTTATATAAAACCCCAAACGTACCAATGAGAGACGTTTGTGCTTCTTTACGCACCATTTCACGAAAGTGGCTAGTTGGTCACGGACATTGCGTTTTATCTGGTGGGTCCGGCGAAGGCTTGAAGCGGAATCTCTATAAAGCTTATGGACGGTCGTTTTAGACATTTAGGTTTCTGAAAAACTCACTGCATCTATGCACGAGGCCTTCCTATCGTCGCACGCTGTCTTTAGCGACTGGGGCAAATGATTGTTGTTCAGACTTGTTCACCATTATCTGAGATGGTCCCATGCGTCATGCGTTCATCCATAATGATTGTCTTGATAGCAGACGACTCTGGTGATACGTGGCAACGCGTACTGTCACATCATGCACAGAATTAACATAGAGTGAGAACGGTCTTACAGCTGGGTTTACATGAGAACATGACAGTTTGTATATATGATATCTGATCTCGGCACCACAAGTGATGATAAGAAGTTGCGATGGACGTCGACGAAGACACAACATAATAACTAGGAGATTGCATGAGGATCTCAGAGACCATGAGATGCAGGCACGCATGTGCAGTGTGACTATCGTCTTTGCAGTGTCCAGAATCCTACGCCCGAATTGCGCAAATTAGATCATGAAACATGGCCAGAAACCTCACAGGTGTAGATCGGCATCTGAGCTATCGTAGTCA
Source organism: Laetiporus sulphureus 93-53 (assembly GCF_001632365.1). Lineage (NCBI taxonomy): Eukaryota > Fungi > Basidiomycota > Agaricomycetes > Polyporales > Laetiporaceae > Laetiporus > Laetiporus sulphureus. The sequence continues at coordinate 590,495 of NW_024468521.1, read as the reverse complement.
TGCAAGCCTTCACCGCTGCTGCTATTTCGCGTCAAATATACATATTAACGAGTAAATTCCTGATGAAAATGTTATAAACGGTGCTGTGGAGATGCAAGTTTAGAGCATTATTATCTGCTACATTGAAGTGGCTTACATTGAACTGAACATCATAACTATCACATCGAGTGATCTGCCTTGGCAAGCAGAAGCATGCCAACATTGCGTCTGTTCGTTCTGGGATTCGAGAATCAATCCCCATCCTCCATGTGTGATTCAGAGACCTACCTATATGCTGTATTTTCATCAGTCATGAGGAACTCGCAGGTGAGATGCCAGACTGCTTACTAACGGACTTGAATTGCTGCGCAATTTTATGGGTTCGAGCCATATTTGACAAAAGACAGAGAACGCGGTCAGAATCTGCCCTTCCAGTTGGTCCATGAGATGAGAACTTCATCGCGTCAGAAGAACTAAAGTCGGCGTTTCTCGGACAGCATGTGAGTGAGCAATTTTATGAGATGCATGAAAAAAGTGCGGATCCACCCCAACAGCAGACGTGACGTAGATATCCGGAGCGTTCCTGCGGAGGTTGAAAGAATTGTGTCGTCTGCCCACGGAAGACTAGCGTGACGCTCAGTAGTATATGTGCAGTGTAAGAGCGCACAATATACATATGACTTGGAAACACGAACCTTCTAACTCGCTCCAGAGATCTCGCATCTCCCGTGCTATTCAGTAAACTCGAGCATCAAACATCTTCTTCTCTTCTGATTTCGGATTACACGCAGCCATAGCGGTCATTAGTTCAATCCTCGCTGCTCGGTCTTCGAATGCAATTGTCCTATTTGATTATATCCGCCAAAGCTCACTCCACTCTTGATCAGTCTTCAAATATGAAGAGACCCTTGGGCAGACTATGTCCACACCAGCAAGCTTAAAGATGATGTGATGTGCAACGGGTCCGCCCGAATCTCGAAGCAGGAGGCAAGATGTAGCATTGTGTGTTCGAGAGGGCGTATTAAGTTGGACCGACAGAGCGCGAGCGCTCGAATGGCACGTGTCAAGGGCGGACTGCGAGTCGTTTTGTTCAAATCTTGTTTTGTTACAGGCTAGCTAGCAGTACTGTCTCCAGTGACTTCTCAAACCGACCAGTGGCTCGTTTGATCTATCATCCCTAGGCCCTTATTAGGTGGGAGAAGCATTTCTTGGGTCGCAATGTTATTCTCACCCTCCCGTGAATAGCGATCGCCATCTCCGCCGTGTTGCCGCATGTCCGCCTGGGGTGCAGCGCAGGTCAGCCAATTCGCATAATGTCCGTGGCCGTCGCGACGTACATTCCAGTTCTTATCACGCCAAGTAACCGCATGGTCGTATGCGACAAGCTCTTCACTTGTAATATTCTCTCGGTTGGCGTTCGAGCAGTACCGGCCAACATCCTGCCTCCTTATCTAGGTCACCCCTTCACTAAAAACCTCTCGAGTTCTGTACATTCCTGCGAGGAATATAAAGCGCATTTCGGCTCTAGTCATACACGTTGTGAGCTCGTCAAGCATATTTCAAGCCTAGTTTGGGATTCAAAGGCAAAGTGACGGAAACGCACATCAACATTAGAACTGTCTCACCGAACGTGACTATGCAAATGCAGCCGTAGCGTCTGGAGTCATCAATGATCTAGCTAGCGTCGACAGTGCTCCTCGACGGTACTCCAGCAGTGTCGTTCTCCCTGAGCCATTCCTGTTACGGTCTTCCTCTTGTCGTTCGGTGAATCTGCTAGTTGGTGACTTCCCAAAGTCTCTTCGAGTATTCACCATCAAACTTCAACGAATCCAAGATGTAGTTGCAAGACGGAAACGGATGTCAACTCCTAAGTAAGTGTTCTAAAAGTCATCGCTGCGGTATCAGATTGCGCTGATCATTCATTTTGTTTGCTCTCGGCATGGCATGTGTCCAGTCAAAACATGTTGCCCCGTACGTGATAGCATCGAAGAGCTTCCGGCGGCTGGCAGAAATGAAGGAACGTTCAGACCACTGCCCACTGAAAGCTGATCGACGACTCAGCTGTCCGTAGACGTGTCGGCGACCAGTGGAGCACCGACTGGCTCCGCGATTCTCTGACTACTATCTTGATGAAATCAAGGGGCTACGGTGTATGTCGCGTGCACAAACATGCATGCGCGGGGCAATATCGGTGGTTCCTAATTCCAATAATGGTCCAGGTATGAATCATGCTCTATGCGTGCAGAGTCAAGAGAATCGACGTACGGATCGTGACGACGCTTAAACGAGCACCGAATCAAGTCTTTTCACAGATCGTCTCCTTCTTCAACGCTTGAAAGGGAAGATAATAAATCCACTAGTGTGCAACAGGTGCGTTATGCAAGGTCACGAGTCTCAAAATATGGTCACTGACACGGATGATTTTACGAAAAAAGCGTTCATGAGGAGCAAAGCGTGACAATGACTGACAACGACGTTCTTTTATTGGACGGAAACGATAATGGTTCGCGGGCGCATATCTCAAGGATCATCCTCTTACTCTGCTCCTGATCACTGACTTACAGTCGGCCCAGGATAGGAGCTGAGGGCGCAACGTTCTTCGAGTAGTCAGGATGAAGAAGGCGCCACTTCATGACCTCTCATACTAATGTGTTGCCACTCCTTCTGGCAGACCGGGCAGCTGTGGTCATCAGGCTTGACTGGAAGTCCGAGTACGCCCGTAACAGCAGTAGATTGTGGTAGCAGCATTGCTCTTCCTTGGGATCCGACGATGACGCAAGGGTACTCAGAGCGCGCGCTTCTGCATCCCGGGATTCTTGCGGCTCTGACTCTGCATGTTCGAAATTCACCCGACGGTAGCGTTGCGACTCGCCAGGGCGGACGTCCCGTCGCGCAGAAACGAATGATGTTGGTCTCGGCTCGTCCGCCTTGGTCTCAATGCGGATGGCACCGCGGTGCTATATTCAACGCACAAGTAATATGAGGACGAGGGTACGCATTATATTTAGCAACAGCTAAGCGCTGCGGGCCACGAAACAGACCCCAGATAACTGCTGCTTGATAATGGTCCGTGCAGCGGCAGAAAGCTGATCCAGCACAGTACACACTGGAGCGCGAACGGGTGGACCTCGAAACGCAGCCAGGCGGCCCTCGAAACCGCTTTTCCAATGCAGTTCAAAGCCAGCTGTCAGGTCCGCTGCCAATGTGCGGTGTGTGGCGCCACACACCGGACATGCGGAACGGAATCATAAGCGTGGGTCTACTGAATGTTCAATATCAATGTTCACACTTCAGCCATCGCCGCACGTCCCTTCACTAGTCTCCTTGCCTACTAGAAGTGTATGTACCGCGCAAAATTCCACTGCACATGAAGGTTCGACGCCAAGAGGTGCAATGTCAGCACCCTCGACGGCCTGCAGTCGCCATTGGGCGTGAGCAATGAACATCTCACGCTGAGTGATTATTGATTATTGATCGGAGGTACTACATAACAGCCGTGGCAGACGATGCGTCGGTTGTCCGTGTCTAAGCGACCGTTCGCATAGCCGCGTAACGTCCGCCGCCGGCGTCTTGTGGCATCTTCAAGCACGCGGCTGCTCAGGGCTGTTCGGACAAAGCTACTCAGGGACTGTCAGAATCAAATTTAAATGAGGGTTTGCGCGATGCGGGGACGACCGGATGGAGATTACTGGGGCTCTCACGGACGGTCACCAGAAACCAGAAGATGTGCTCGAAGTTGGATTGCGGGCACACGAGCGACACATGGGTGCATTGGATTGGCTGGTGGAGCCGGCGAATGGAGAGCGGCGGGTTATGATCGACGGTCGCTAGGCTCATAACCTGTGTTGGCGAGCGTTCGTTGTGAAAGGTGGACATGCATCATGACGAGCAGAACCAATAGCGGAATGCAGACTGCACGCAACGCTGCACCCAGTTAAGGAACATCAATGTCCAAAAGTCAACGATTTACTGTATTCGTGCGCTTGCCATTCACCCGCCTGCCACGCCGTATCATATATCCTGAACCTATCACCCACTGCCGACCGTCGTCAAGTGAGCATGTTGACGGTCTGCTCCTAAATTCAAAGCAATAGCCAGTCGCGCAATTATCTCTTGCAGTCCCTGCTGTTTGACCGCATCAATCTGTCAGTTATCGACGTTCAGCGGATGCATGTTCGTATAAGGAAGAAAAAAGATAGAATGATTGGTGTGAGGAGGGTGCCAAGGAAGATTGACGCGTCGGTACCGCACGACCACTCGAAAACCAAGTCCGCTCAGAGCGACGTGCAGCACGAACCACCATCCCTCGCTCGTGCAACTCTTCTATAACCCGTCTCGGGAGATGGATTGACGCTTCAGAGCGGCGAAACAACGCTCCAGAGAGCCTGCCGCCGGCGGAAGATCCTCGTCTGGTCCGACACTAGCATCCATTTGGTCGCATCAGCCCGCCAACGTCAGACTCGATGAAATGAAAGATCCAGAGTCTGAGATGCATCTAATCCAGGCGAGATTGGCGGCGCGGGCACGGAGAGAGATCGTACGAGCGAGTCCAAGCCCAGCCAAGATGCCGACGTCCGAGCCAAGAGTAACGTCCACAAAGTCCGAAAGCTCATGGCAGCTTAAGCCCGAAGCCAAGCTGGCAGAAGCAGAGATCGATATCCAGGTCTGGTGCGCAGCACAGGACTAGGATCAGATGAGTGTTCATCAAGGGAATAGGTAGATCGGATGCGGAGAGAAAGCCAGCGCGACAGATGGTTTGATCATGACTGATGTAGCGACGGATAGACGGACTGTAAAGCGCCGGCAGCCATCATGGTGTCCAGATTCTAGAGGCAGCTGTGCGACCTAATTATAATGATTAGTCCCAGTTTAAAATGGCGCATACAGAAAAATTGAAGCCAGGACGTTGGGGAGCAGCGGAGAAGCCTGAAGTATGATTTGCGGGCACTGCTTGATCCGAAATGGAGCATGCTGGCCAACTTGAATGCAGACTTGACCGTAGCCACGATTGTGGTAAGAGAGAAGACGGTCGAAGGTGTTTAATTTGGGCTGTGTCAAAATTTTGCGAGCGGTTAAATGGCTGTGCTGGAGACGAAGTCGGATCGGAGCAGCGTGGCTGTCGCTTGTAGCGCCTGTTGTGAATCGAACCACAGCGTGTTCTCCAATCGTAAATCCAGTATTTACAGGCTGTGCACTGTAGGTTTTATTCGAAAGAGGAAGCAAGAATAGATTGCGGTGCGATATCTGACCACGCATAGCATTTGTGGCGGTAGATTTGCCACTTCTTTCCTAGGAGCTCCATTTTGAGGGTTGAACAGGTATGCGGGTGACCATAGAGCACCATCTGCTGGAGAGAGTACATCCGATACCGGCATTAGGCGGATGTAGGGCGTATTCATAGTACTCGCACAGCCCGAACAAGACCGTTGAGGGTTACATCATAGCAAGCATATTCGGAACAGCTGAAGCAGTGCTGAGAAGATTGCAAATTATACTAGCGTTGGGGACCGCGCGGATTGCATGTATCTCAGGCTCGGACGACGTCACGCGAGAGCGTCGAGCCAAGCACAACAGCGCAAGTGATCGGCTTCGCCTCGGTGTGCGGGGTGCGGGGTACCCAAGGATGCTAGAAAAACAAATGGTGAAGACCGGTTATTGATCTCAGCGGCGTGGTGGCCGGTAAAGGATGGTGTCGGTGGCCCCGAGGGTCAAGGCCAGTAATTTGCCGTGCATTGACGTAGAGAATTCCTAGGTGCATATAAACGGATATCCCCATGACCATCCGAAACCATCCGAGCATCCCCTGGGGCGATATTCGCGCGAGGTAGAGGTCCGTGCGTGCGAAATCCGCCTCACGTGGGATCACATCTGCCGCTTTGCCGATCGAAGACGAATCGGGGCCCAGGAAAACTCCGCTACGCCGAGCAGCCGCAATGCCGTGCACAGGCGGGCTGTATGGCAAAAAGTGCGCATGTCGCGTTCGCAATGGAGGAAAGTCAATGCGGAGCGAGAAGCTGCCGTCGCATGCGCCGGACAGGCCTCGTAGCGCCGCACCGCTCTCCATGGCCGGCGGCATCGGCAAGGACCGACGTGCGAATCGTCCAACGATAGCACAGGCACTGGGCGTCGAAAAGACCGGGGAGAGTGGCGGGCAGGAGGGCGGCGATTGTCGGGGACTGCGGCAGGGACATGCGTGCTAAAGTTAGCGCCGCCGCTCCAACGCCGCTCCAACGTCATTGTTGTCTCGGGCACTTACCCCGCGTTCACTGCTTTCTTCGCTGTGGCTGCGACAATAAACCTCTGCTTTGGCCTACAGACACAAGGAGGATGCTGACCGATGGCATCGGCCACACGGCAGGGAGAAATTAGGGTGACTGGAAGGGTGCGTGATGACGGGAGCTATTTCGGGCACACGCGTGACTGCATCTGATGGTGCCGCTGGAATGTCACCTCAGACAGATTTCGAACTGGCTGACGCTGGAGAACTTCATGTCACATAACCCCCCTGCCCCTTCCTTCGCAATCGCGTTGTTCGCGCCACGCTAGTATATATATTCCCAGCTGTTCGCCCCCTTCCCCTCCTCGCCTTTCCCCTCCCCTTCCCTCAGTCCCCGCTCCCGTCTCGCATCTTCCTCCTCTCTATCGAGGCGATCAGCCTTTAGCTATCTACGGCTCGAGCCATGTCGACGCCTGACGAGAAGCAGCCCGGCACACCCGGTGAGCCCGACGTGGGCTCGCCCACCTCCCCCGCCGAGCCAGAGAAGAGAAAGCGCGAGTACAAGGACTTTGGACATGAAGAAACGAAGGCTACCCGTGCGCTCAATCTGCCGAATTAATTTGATGTTTTTGTTGACGTGGCGCCTACGATGCAGATGCCAACGTCGACATGTCCCAGATCCAGCTTCGCGCCGAGGACTTGTACGATAAGGAAAAGGTTGACCTTGAGACCATCGTCGTCGACGATGTCTTCAAGTTGCTTCAGTGCGACGAGGGCGGTCTCACAGATGAGGAGGTTACCCGTCGCCTCGAGATCTTTGGTCCCAACAAGCTCGAGGCGGAGGAGCAGAATGCATTCCTCCAGGTAAGCACTATCTACTTCCGTTGTCACTTTCACACGCCGCTCACACGCGCCGCAGTTCCTCAGTTTCATGTGGAACCCTCTTTCCTGGGTCATGGAGGGTGCTGCTCTTGTCGCTATCGTCCTTTCCAACGGCGAGCACCAGCCACCGGACTGGGAGGACTTCGTCGGTATCGTCCTTCTGCTCTTCATCAACTCGGCCATCGGTTTCTACGAGGAACGTAACGCTGGTAATGCTGTCAAGGCTCTCATGGACTCGCTCGCGCCCAAGGCCAAGGTCAAGCGTAACGGTAGCTGGCGCGAGATCGAGTCGTCCGACCTTGTCCCTGGTGATATGATCTCTTTCAAGATCGGTGATATCGTTCCTGCGGATTGCCGTCTCATTGAGGCCATCAACGTCTCCATTGACCAGGCTGCTCTTACTGGCGAGTCGCTCCCCCAGAGCAAGAAGACTGGCGATCAGTGTTTCTCGTGAGTATATGCGCGTGGTAGCCTATCAATTCGTGATGCTCACGTGTCATCTACAGTGGTTCGACCTGCAAACAGGGTGAAGCCGAGGGTGTCGTCATTTCTACCGGTGCGAACACCTTCTTCGGTCGCGCCGCTTCACTCGTTGGCCAGGACGACGATACGACCGGCCACTTGCAGAAGATCCTTGCCCAGATTGGTACTTTCTGCTTGGTATCCATCGGTATCTTCGTCATCGCCGAGATCTTCTGTCTGTACGCCGGTTTCCGCTACCACTACCGTCGTGGCCTGAACGATATCCTTGTACTCCTGATCGGTGGTATCCCCATTGCCATGCCCACTGTCCTGTCCGTCACCCTTGCTGTCGGTGCTCAGCAGCTCGCCAAATACAAGGCCATCGTCACGCGTATCACGGCCATTGAGGAGCTTGCCGCTGTCACCATTCTTTGCTCGGATAAGACGGGCACGCTGACCACGAACAAGCTCACTATCGACCGCGAGAGCGTTCGTACATACGGCCCATTCTCTGCTGAGGATGTGATTCTCCTCTCCGCCTACGCCTCCCGTACTGAGAACCAGGACGCCATCGACGCTTGTATTGTCGGCGCAATTGGCGACCCGAGCCGCGCACGCGACGGTATCAAGCTCCTCGACTTTAAGCCGTTTAATCCCGTCGACAAGCGTACGGAGATCACCTACCTCGAGACGGCGTCAGGTCGCCTGAAGCGCGTGACAAAGGGTATGACCGGTATCATCATCGAGCTCTGCACGCGCAACAAGACCGAGGAGATCGAGAACCGTCTCGAGGCCGATGTCGAGGAGTTTGCGCAGCGCGGTCTTCGTGCTTTGGCTGTCGCATACGAGGAGCTGGATGGAGATGATCATGCTGCTGAGGGCAACGGCTTCGAGCTCATTGGTCTGCTTCCCATTTTCGACCCGCCTCGTTCGGATACCAAGCAGACGATCGATGACGCTATGGCCCTTGGTGTCAAGGTCAAGATGGTTACTGGTGACCAGCTCGCAATCGCAAAGGAGACTGGACGTCGTCTCGGACTGGGTGACCACATGTACCCTGCGAAGGTGCTCAAGGAGGGCCCCGAGCCGGGAGGCAAGCATGCGTCGCTCGACGCGATGATCCTCGACGCGGATGGTTTCGCTGGTGTCTTCCCCGAGCATAAGTATGAGATCGTTAAGCGTCTTCAGGGTCTCGGTCACTTGGTCGCGATGACCGGCGACGGTGCGAACGATGCGCCGGCGTTGTCCCGTGCCAACGTCGGTATTGCTGTCGAGGGCGCGACGGACGCTGCCCGCGGTGCTGCGGATATTGTATTGACGGAGCCGGGTCTCTCGACTATCGTCCACGCCATCCGCGGTTCTCGTGTCATCTTCCAGCGTATGCGCAATTACTCAATATATGCATGCGCGGTTACCATCCGTATTGTCGTTTGCTTCGCCATTCTTGCATTCGCGTTCAAGTTTGACTTCCCGCCCTTCATGGTGCTGATCATTGCCCTGCTTAACGATGGTACCATCATGACGCTCTCGGTCGACCGTGTCCTGCCGAGCAACATGCCGGACAGCTGGGATCTTGCAGAGATTTTCTCGTTCGCTGTCGCATATGGCTTGTACCTCACCCTCTCCACGTAGGTGTTCCATTCCGTGTTTGTTAAATTAATTGACGCTGACTGATTTTTTTTTATCTAGCATTGCACTTGTCTCCATCTGCTTACGCACCGACTTCTTCTACCGCAAGTTCGGCGTCACCTTTGAGGATGGGAACATCATGCCGACGTACCCCAATGACAAGATTCTGCACTCGATTGTCTACCTTCAGGTGGCCATCATCTCACAGGCCCTCATCTTCGTCACGCGATCGCACGGTTTCTTCTTCATGGAGCGGCCATCGTTCGCGCTGATGGGCGCGTTCTGCATCGCACAGCTCGTCTCGACCATCATCTCGGTATATGCGAACTGGGGCTTCACACAGATACAGGGGATCAGCGGCGGGTGGGTCGGCATCGTATGGGTGTGGAACATTTGCTGGTTCATCCCTCTGGACTGGATCAAGTTCGCGATGAAGGCGACGGTGATCAAGAAACTGCGCGAGAAACACAACGCGGAGATGATGCAGGCGGCGAAGGAGGCGAGTAGCACGGGTGTGCCCATTACACGGACGCAGTCGCGCGCGGCGAGCATACACGAGAGCTTGTACTCCAACCGGGTGTCGTTCATCCGCCGCGCGGCGCGCAAGGTCGGATTGGGCGGCCGGGTGCATATCAAGCCCGAGGAGCTACAGCGGTTCAGCAGCATTCAGGCGCAAAGGGCGGGCACGACGCTCGCGCGACACCCATCGCGTGCACAGGCGTAAGCTGTTTCCCCCTGTATACCTCTGTGATACCTGCATGCATGATATACTCCATACATACATACCTACATCGCTGTTTTTTGACGATTGCCCGATTCTTAGCTCCTGTCTGTGCCTGGAGTGACTATCGTGATGCATTGATGAGTACTTGTTGTACGCTTGCACGCGTAGCTTTGAATTTTTTTATGATTTGCATGATAGAATAGATAGTACATGACGAGCAATAATACGCAATTTTACGCCTACATGAATCGATTCTGCGCGGGTTATGCATGATCAAGAGTTGGGCCTCAGGCCCTCAGTCATCTGAATCCCGGAAGGAGAATTCGTTGGTGCAACCTGTCGCATGGCTGTCCCACGCGGCGTCATCCGTTCCTCGTTCAAGTAGAGTTCACAGAGGAAACGGACCGTGGCATCTCGATATATTGAGCGGTGTGCTCCAACTTGAATGCAGTTCTTGTTCGTTCCACGTCCAATTCGCAGCCGCTGCTAGCAAGATGCCTTGAGAGGATGTCAATCTGAACGACGGTTAGCCGCTGAACGTTTGCAGATTTCTTGTCTACTATCCGTTGCCGTACCTGTTTGACAGGAACGACTATTCCGAGCATCGCGATCGGCACCTGGAAGCTCGGGAAGGGGCAGACAATCATCCATCCATTGAGTGTCGCAAGCATTCGATGTCGGGTTCACTCATATCGGTAAGCCATGGGACTCTGCTCGACTCCCCAGCGCGAGATGTGCAAAAGCGGATCGCGCTAGATAACGCGCAGGTATACCGCAATGAGTCTGAGGCTGGTGATGCACTGCGTGCGAGCGGGCTCAGGCGCGAGGACGTCTACATCACCACGAAGTACTCGGGGCGCGCGGACATTGACACGTCTATCAAGAACAGCTGTGAATTCGTAAGCGAGTGCACTTGATCTTCTTACCGCGTTGCAATGAGAGGGACGATTGTAGCTCGGTGTTAACCATGTTGATCTGTACTTGATCCACGGACCCGACCTCGCCGTTCCGGATATCCCTACCATCTGGAAGAAGATGGAGGCAATACAGGCTGCATGACTCGCGAAGTGAGCTCGTGTATATATGTAAGGCCCCGATGTCCATGGAAGTGCTTACGATCGTTGCGTTTTTACCCCAGGAGCATCGGCGTCAGCAACGTCACGGTTCCAGATCTGACTTTGAATAGGCAACCGTCAAACCGGTGGTCAATCAGGGGAGCATAGAGTCTTCCTTTCCCATTCGCTTCCTAATATCCCCACCTCAATTCGCTAGATCCTCTTCCACCCTTATGTCCTCACTCGCCAAACTCCCATCGTGGCCTTCGGCTCTTCACATGGAATTGTCAGCGAGGCCTACAGCGTACTGCTGTACGTCTTCTTCCATCCATCAATCTCTCCCTCTGCAAATCCGATCGTTTCTTCATATAAATTACCATCTTCGCGTGGCAGACCCATCACTCAACAGCCCGGGGGGAATCTCGACGCACCTCTGAAGTCTATCTCTGAGCGGCTCAATTCACCGCCGGAGCAGGTCCTCCTCGCGTGGGCGAAAGCGAAAGGGGTTGTGGTCGTGACGTACGCGCCCGAACATCGTACTAGCAATGATATTGACTGTGGTTGCCTAGCTCGAGCACAAAGCGAGAACGTCTCGAAGGGTATCTGAAGGCGGGTGATCTAAGTACGTGTCAATTTGTTTTTCCTATGCCTATGTTTGGCCCAACACTGACACGCTCGCAACTCCAACAGAGCTTACCTTGGCGGACATTGTTGCGATTGACATGGCAGGGCTTGCGGGCTGACCTCAAGGTCACCGCTAAGAGTTAACGATGCACCTTTACAGTGTACGTATTTATGTCTATCATATTCTATTACCATGGCTTGATCGAGTATGGAATGTCGTCAGTAGCTAGCACGTGTGAATCATTCTAAGACGATCCGTCAGTCGTCTAGCAAAGCGCACTCACTGAGTCTCGCTGAGTTGAGCTGAATGTTGAATAACGAGCATGGGTACCAGTGAGTGATAAAATTTGGAAAGCTGAAATCTGAAAGGTGCATCATTCCGAGACTAGGTACAAGGAGGACGTTGCGGGGGGCTCGGACTTTGCCACGATCAAGACGCGCCTGTGGCTGAAAATCTCACGCCACCATCGTCACGCCTCCTCTGAGCTGAATTGCAAGTTGCATCTTCCGAGCAGCTCAATTCGATGATTGGGCGCATTACTGTATTTCTCCACTCGCATATATGCCGATTATTGTCTCCAGCTGTTACATCACCCTCATCCGATTTCTCTGTACGTGATGCATTCTACCATCAACGAGGATGGCCGTGATAACGATTGTTCGACGAACTGCTCCGCGACAACTGAGGTTCGAAGACTCGACGAAGATAAGGACGCTCTTTCAAATCAAGAGGATGAAAGAGAGGGAGACGAGGAGGAACAGTTGTTTGCGGGTATCATTGCCGCCATTGATATCCGACAACTGCAAGCGTTCGTGCTTGCAATACGAAAGGAAACCTCTCCAAACCTGACGGACGACGTAATTTGCACGGTCTATTATCCTCCTCATACAGGATCTTACAACATCGTGTACGAAGTGGTCTTCTCGGATGACGTGCGTTGGGCAATCCGCATCCCTGCCGCCGGCGACGTCTTCTCTCCCACATTTGCACAGACCATGCATCTCGATATCGTCGCTCAGCGACTAGTTTCCTCCAAAACATCTATGCCTTTGCCACATATACATTATTGGTCGGTTGACGCCCAGAACGCACTTGGACGCCCGTTCATGATAACTGACTTCGTCATCGGCACGAACCTCTCAAAGGTTTGGAACGATAGCCAGTGGATTACTGATGCGAAACGGGAGATTATATTCAAACAATTGGCTTGGTGGATGGCAGAACTCGCTGAATTGGAGTTTGGCCAAATTGGGCGGCTGGAAGTCGACGAGACATCTGGAACATGTGTCGTTGTGCCATTCCCCGAGCTTTCCACTCTCATTGTCTTTGCGGACGATGAGACTCCTCCCCCTGTTCTGGGCCCCGCAGGCCCGTTCATCAGTGCGCACGCCTTCCTCTCCTGTGTTCTATATGCCCGTCGAAGTTTGGGCGACAGTCCGATGCTCGTGATGCTGCAGCTCTTCCTCTCTGTGCTTCCCGACCCCGCACTTGACGGTCCGCCATTTGTCCTCGGCCACACCGACTACGATAGCCAGAACATCATTGTCGCCGATGACGGGACTATCACCGGAATCATAGATTGGGATGGTATCTACGTAGGGCCGCGCCAAGGTGGAGCAATGGCGTATCCTTCGTGGCTCACGGTGGACTGGGACCCGCTTTTCTATGGCTGGGCAGAGAATAACTCTGACGAAGAAAACGGGCGGTTTGACTCCCCGACCGAGTTGATGAAGTATCGCAGGGCGTATCTCGATGCCGTAGATATTGCATCAAATGGAAAGCTCACGCAGTGTACACGAAACTCGCATATATGGCAAGCGCTGTGGATCGCAATCACTAACGAAGTGGCGACCGCGCCTATCATTAACCGGCTTTCCAAACTTCTTTTTGGGGACGAGGTGTTGGGATATGAAATACAGACGGGAATTTCTGAAGGACAGTGGTACAGGACTGGTAAGGGAGACATTGTCGAGTTAACTGCTGAGTGAAATAAGATACTTTGGGCTTTACGCTCGTGGAAGTGCAGATATAAACGATGATCGCGTCGAATACGACGAGTTTCGATGCGACTGGATGGCTGCAGCGACTGTGATGCGTACGCATAAATGAAACACGTTAGAAGGTGCGTAATAACCTGTGAAGTATACTCCGGTAGCTAGCACTTGTAAATCGTGTTCAACCGGTGCGTCAATCGTAGAGTGCAGAGCACTCACTAAGTTTCGTCTGTGGTCGCCACCGTCACTTCTCTAGTACGGCGTGATCTGGTCCTTGGTAACGTGCATGAACCTGCCGGGGGTCCTCGGCGTCCTCTCCACTACTCGTCCATAGCTCGCAATGTGCTCTGACATGTCTTCTGTCGTGTATTTGATTCTGAAGTGCTTGGTTTCCTCCTCCGTCTCGTCCCTGCAGCCGAGGCAGAAGAATCCTTGGTCGACCTGCCGGCCACCATTGAGCAGAACCGGCGCGGAGATGATGGCCATGAATCGCTTAGGTTCCCTGGTGGTTTCCCCCCCTCGTAGTCCAAGCACTACAGTACCGCCCGGGCAGGCTCAGGATGCTTGGTGGTTTCGCCAACTCTAAGAGTTTGCGGGAGCTTTTAGACTTGCTCTGTGGCTTTGTGTTGGGGGTGAAGAACCTATATGCTTCGCGACTTGTGAGGGGGAAGTATTCCGGCCACCGGGTGAAACAGAAGTAGCAGACGCGGCGACAGTCTATAAGATAGAGATGGTCGCCAAAGCGATTGCACGTGTAACATCGGCTTGTACAGAGTGTTCCGTACAGTTTACCACAGTCAAACGTATCCGCCTCGATGCTAACAATGGCGCGGATGGTGTTAGAGCAATGCTCGATGATTGCGGTGTACTGGTGGACCGAGTTGACAAGCTCCATTGTGCGGCGGTTGAGGCCGCGGAAGCGAGTCAGCGAAGGAATGTCTAGCTGCAGCAGGACCTCGATGAGAAGTTCTAGGGGGGAACCTGTCGAGCTAATTGGCGGCAAAACACGTGGAGATGGGCGTGCAATCATGTAGCCCATTGTCGAGCGGACACCGAGTTTCCAGCTGCGCATCGTCCAAGGTGTTGTCGCGGATATTCTGCGTCCGGTATACATGTAGCGCGAAATCGGGTGAATTACGGAGGTTCGTTTCCATCGTAGGGCGACTTTGAGACCAAGCTGCTCGACGCCGTTGTTTATGAATGATCAGGGCAGGAGGATTGTACGTTGGAAATCTGTCGGGCAGTTCTGCCGGTCAGAGGATGTTGTATTATAAACACCGCACCAAGATATCTGTGGTGCTCGATATAAACTTGAAGCTGAGTGCTGCACTGAATGATAAACAATGAATAAGCTTAGTTGCGCCGGTCTGGTACAAGCGGAGCGGGTCACGAAGTTGTGCGCGCTCAAGACGCGCCTGTGGCTGAATTGGATTTACACGCCACCATCAGATCGTGACGGCAACGGTTCTCAGGCCTAGTACCTCACCTAATACGAGCTCACTTGCATCCTCTGAGATCTAAGCGGCCACCCATCTTGATGTTATGGGTCATTACTCCCAATGAGGTCAACGTTCTCTACAAGTTGACGATCTATCAGCATACAGGAAGATCGCGTGATGACCACCTGAATCTGAATCTACCTCTACTGTCATCGCCAGTCGTTCGACGGCCATGAACGCTTCGATTCGTTATCTTGTCAATCACAGCGTCCGACTACATCATGTACTTTTCGAGCATATCGGCGAGATAATTGTTAGTAAGATACGGTCGATGCCGAGTCATCTCGTACCACCGTGATGCATCGCTATGAGATGTCGCGACTCTCGTTCAATCCCTACATTCATCTCAAATGCCTTGGGACAAGGTCAAGCTCAACGATGGTATGTCTTCGCGCTGTCGTAAGCATATACACTGAATCAAGAGGTTATCTGATGTGTCATGAAGGCACTTACATGCCCAAGATCGCTTTCGGTACATGGAGACGCGGGAACGGGCAGGGTGCCATCGACATCGTGAACGAAGCCCTGAGCGCCGGGTTCACCCATATAGGCGGGTTGTACGCTCTGGCCAGACTCAGTCGCAATCGGTTGATATTGGTATGGCACGCAGACTCTGCGCAAGCATACGGGAACGAGGCCGAAGCCGGCGCGGCGATCCGCGCAAATGGACTGAAACGCGAAGACGTGTACATCACTACGAAGTTCTCCAGCCGCGCGGATCTCGAAACGTCTTTAAAAAACAGCTGCGAATATGTGCGTGCACAGATCTTCATGTCGCGCGCCTTATTTTGAAACGATGCCCGATCGCAGTTCGGTGTAGACTATGTCGATATGTATCTCATCCACGGCCCCAAGCATGCGCAACCGGATATTCCGACGATCTGGAAGAAAATGGAGGAAATCCAAGCAGACGGGCTGGCAAAGTCAGCTGATCCTTCGCTTAGGTCTCGTTCACTTTGTGTTAATGTGGCTCTGATGTACTCCAAGGAGTATCGGCGTGAGCAACTTTAACGTCGAACAGCTCGAGACGCTCCTTTCCTCGGCTACGACCAAACCAGCGGTTAATCAGGTAAGCTCTTCCGAGTCTGTTCAATCCATTCTGGATTTACTCACCAAATGGTCGAATAGATCATGTTCTACCCGTACAACCTCAAACAGCAGGCACCCATTCTTAGTTTCTGCACTAAGCACGGAATAGTCACTCAGGGATATGGTGTGAACATGTGCGTACTCATCTGCACAATGATAACTTCGTCCTTCGATGGGGTCGCACTCTCGTTGATGTCATCAATCGCGCGACTATACTCACCGCGCCTTCCACAATAGACCGCTCATCATTTTTTCCGGCGGGCCAGTTGATGAGCCACTGTATGCCATCACGCAGCGTTTGAATGCGAAACCGGAGCAGGTGTTGCTCGCGTGGGCGAGGGCGAAGGGCGTGGTTGTCGTGACGTGAGTGGGCCCTCTGATTTTGTCCTAACCAGCCATTGCTTCCTTCATTGACGGTCCTTTTGCAATAATGGCATCCCTCTTATCCTGACCGACTATGCCGATTGTAGCTCTAGCACGAAGCGCGAGCGCATGGACACATATATACAAGCTGGAGATATCGGTGCGTGCTTGACGCTGGTTCGCACATGCAACACTCACACTGGACCCCATCGATCTTATATAGAGCTGACCGATGAGGACGTGGCTGCAATCGACAAAGCTGGAGAGGCGGGACCTCCAGAGCTGCAGCATAGTTGATTGACCTGCACGGGGTGAGATCTTCCATTCCAACTAATGATAATCATGTCCTTGCAATACGTTCTTTGTGGATCTGAGTTGGCGCTCGTGGCCTGTTCTACGCATATCAGAACAGTCCAGAATTGCTTCGACAGGGCTCTGTGGTATAACATAGCCACCAGAATCGAAACTTGCTTACTTGCATGAGCTTTTTTCGCCTTCTTTGCTCGGTGTAATTGTCTTATTGCCGTACATATCATGCACTGATCGTTGACCTCGTGGACAGTCGAGAACGATATGGTCAGTAATCGCTTGACGTCCTTCGTGTGTCTGTTCGCGTCTTCGACACAGTATTCCGCCTACATCAAAAAAAACTCTTCCTCTTCGTGCCTGAGTCGAGGTGCCACGTCTCCAGCTCGCATACAAACGCCGGCTCTAAGTCTCAGATCTCACACTGCGTGTTGACTCAAAATATCCTGGGGGGATATTGCCAGGAAAGTTGGAATGTCCCGGCAATATCCTGGAAATATCTTTTGAGGCGAATATTCTGGCGATGTTCTGGACAGGATAAGGCAAGATACGCTCACGTGATCGGCGCGCGTCGCAGTCTTCTCCATGTACTTCAGCTAACAGCTGCCAATATTGTCAATATCGACCGCATATATAGTGCTCGACCCCTTCCTCTCTCCTCTCTCCTCTCTTTCCATCGGGCCTAGTGTTCCTCACTGCCCTTGTTGATCCTGCCTTCCAGGTCCCAACCTGTCTACACTGTGCATATAGAACCAAGTTGCATTCGTCCTCCTGCGCCTCAGGTTCCTGAATGCTCCGCAAATGCAAATCTCCACCTCTTGCACCTCCGCCTACAGCTGCTGGATCTCGTTCTCCGGTTTCAAGTGCGCTTCGTGCCCAGCGCCGGCTTCAATAGCCTTCGCTTTCAACTCGGCCTGTATCTGGTGCCTGCTCTTGCTCGGCACGTGCACTGCACTCCTCGGCGACCTCGGCGACCTTGCTATCGAGTGCCTCTTCCAAGCGAGCGTGCTCTGCAGCTGCTAGAGAAATATTTTCGTGGAGCTCCGTCTTGGTGTTCGAGCGCGTAATCTCGAGATTCCGCTTCTTCGCCAGGAGATGCTCGCATTCTTCCTCGAGTTGGACTCGAGCATCATGCTCAGCAGCGATCTTGGCTTCAAGCTCTGTCTGACTGTTTGACTGCGACGCAGGCAACTCTCGGTGCTTTCCCTTCATCGTGCGAAGTTCCTTCTCCAGTCTAGCATAGTGCTCGCGCTCTGCGATTACCTCGGCAGTCTTCTTCTGGACATCGGAGAGAGCTTGCGCATGTGCTCCGTCGAGCGGAAGTTTGTCGGCTTGAGTGATTCGTAACAAGTCTTCGATATTGAGCTTAGAAGTGCGTTCCTGGTCAATTCTCGCCTCAAGCTCCTTGACTAACTTCGAATGCGAGCTCCGCAGCCAGCTTCTCCGCCTGCAATGCCTCCACCTTGGCTTCTGCATCGGCACACGCCCTGAGCTCTGCGTCGGTTTCCGATGGAGCTCACTCCGAGCGTGTGATATGAGCTCTTCCAGGTGCTGCTTCTCCAGGAACAAAGTGTCCATCTTCTCCTGTAGAGCATCTCGAGAGCTGCGTGACTCGTTGATCTAGTGTTATCAGTGAGGGTATATCATCGCAGTGTTTGAACTCAATTTACTTACTCAGAATCGTGAACAATGTCAGCACCGAGTGGCACCTGAGCATAACCATACATAGGTAATATTGTCATCATCATTTGTGATGTCCAAGCTGACTACATGCTAGGATATTACAACACCATGGCCTTGTTCGGTGCTTCAACGTTTGGCTATGGTATGCTTCTTTACTATGATTGTATGCTCATCCGACTGATGTCATTGTAGTAGCAATCGATGATGCCGGCGGTCGACGCAGAACCTCCACTTGTGGGGTCTGCGTCTTGAGCTAGTCACACGGTGCGTGCGCCGTTTTCACCCATATAGAGAACTTGTTAATGATGTTCTCGCATGCAGGTATCTTTGACTTTCCAGTTATCGCGCTCTGGCTCTGCTGAAGTGCACTTATGCACATCAGTGATCCAGAGCACAGGCTGTGTGTCTCTTTAATGAGTATTGCATATGCTACTGTACCATATAAGACCCTCTAGCATGTAGTAGCCTCAGGAGACAATAATATATGATTTTGTGATTTTTAATGTGGATATATGCATGCCGTAGGGTACCGGGAGCGAGCCACGAAGAACAGAGCAATATCCATGAACGTACATTGCAAGGATATCTGGCTGGATATTGCCAAAACATTGCATGGATTTCCGTTAAATCCTGGCAATATCCTTTTAAATATCCTGGCAATATCCTTGAAGGATATCGCCAGGAAATTCGGGATATTCCTGCAATATTCTGCCGTGGATATTTGGCGTGATGTGCAGTGTCAACGTTCAACGGTCGACGTTCCTTTGGTCAATGATTGTCGGAAGACTTGACACGAGAGCACGAAGCGGACTCGCCAGAAAACAACCGTGAGCATGCGAGCCAATCGGATAGCCACCGCCATATCCGACCTGATACGGAGGCAGGGAACGGAGTCCGTCTAGCTTCACGAGACACCAAAGCCTGGTGGTGCACATTGACTTCCTATTCACAGATGAGGGAACGTAGACTAGACACAGAGGAACATGGAACACGTGCCTATACTGGTCGACATCGAGTAGCTGCCAGATTGAAACGGTGTAATGTACATTTTCCCTTATAAGGCCTTGTCGACTCCCTGTCTATTCTGCAATGTCTGTGACATACGATCCAATTTCGAGAGACTACGACCTCAATATGCTATCTTCGAAGTCAGCCCGTCCGTCTCTCGCTCGTAGCATCGATGCTTGCTCAATTCGAACGCGAACTTCGACACGAAGCCCGGCGCGCCCTCCTTCAACTCTAAGCGGTTTCCCAAGGTGCTGTCCTTGCCCGCAGTGACTACGCCATACGACACAGTAATGCTGCCACCCTTCTCATCCGCGAACTTGACCTCGGATAGATGGAACGCTTCGCGCACGAAAGACACGCCTGTTGACAGCAGTCAGCACAATGTCTGGGAGCATCAGCGAGTTTGTAAGACAGACCTTCGCCAACCGCTCCAATCGCCTTGCAGTGCCCGAACGCCTCTCGCACCCAATGCACCGCACGACCATTTTCCGCCAGCTTCTTCGCGTGCTCCGCGCCACCAGGTATAATTATCGCGTCGAACATCGTGCTCCTCTGCCCCTCAAAGTGGTGGTCAGCTCCCAAGCCCTCTCCGCCACCTTCAGCCACGATCTTTCCTCGCCTCGGCCCAATCACCCAAGTCGTCGCCTGACCCTGCTTCAGAAGTTCCCTGATTGCCTTCACCTGCTTCGCATCGAAGCCATCCTGGATCAAGATGGCCACACGCCTAGAGACGATGGTCGGCTCCTTCGAAGTGAAGTATAGCTGCGAGAGTGTGTTGCTCTTCTTGACTTGACCGATATCCTTCGGTTTGTCAGGTAGGACACCGCCGACATTCTGAGCGACTTGCTTCGCGAGTTCGAAGTCGATGTTGTTCAAGAGCTTTGAATATGTCTCGTACACGACAGGGTCGTCGCAGTGGCTGAGCTCGAAGGAGATTGCCGCGATGAGATGCGCCTGCTCGTGAGGTGCCAACGAGTGGTAGAAGAGTTGAGCCTGATTGTAATGCTCCTGGAACTTCTCGGTACGCATGCGCTGCTTGATGCCTTCGACCTTCTGGGGGAATCTGTAGTTAAAAAGAGTTAACTGGTATTGATACCATGCCCGCGGGATTCTAGTAGAAGATCGTACTCAGCATAGCCTCCATCGCTCGCAGGAACCGGCTTCCCGATGCCCTTCCTGTTAGGCCAGTAGTTGATCGATCCTTTCGTAATACGGTGCCTCATCGCGCCATCCCTCTGGAAGTTCATCACAGGACACACGGGGCGATTAATCGGCAGTTCCTCCCAATTAATGCCGAGGCGGGTTATCTGCGTATCGAAATACGAGAAGTTGCGCCCCACCAGCAGCGGGTCGTCGCTGAACCCTATCCCAGGGACGACATGGCTCGTGCAGAACGCCACCTGCTCGACCTCGGTGAAGTACTCGTCGACTGTTTTGTTGAGCACTAGGGACCCGATGACCTCCAAAGGCACAAGCTCCTCGGGCCAGATTTTCGTGGCGTCGAGAATGTCGAAGTCAAAGTCGTGCTCGCGAGCCTCGGGTATCACTTGTATGGCGAAATCCCATTCAGGGTAGGCGCCAGTGCTGATAGCCTCCTCGAGATCCTTCCGGTGGAAGTCTGCGAAATGGGTCATGAGAGTATACTTCGATGATCAGCCGAGTAAACATGCCAGGGTCTTGTCCACACAGCTTAAGCGCCTCATCCCATACCAGGCTGTGGACGCCAAGCTTAGGAATGAAGTGGAACTTGACGAAAGATCGTTCGCCTTCCTTGTTGAGGAGCGTATAGGTGTTCACGCCAAATCCTTGCATCATGCGATACGAACGAGGTATGCCGCGATCTGACATCACCCACATCACCATGTGCGCAGCTATATGCGCTGGGGTGAGCAACCCGATGAAACTGATCAGGGATGTGGGACAACTCACATTCGGGCTGGAGCCCAACATAATCCCAGAAGTTGTTATGCGCGCTCTGTCCTTGTGGTACTTCATTATGCGGTTCCGGCTTCACCGCATGAACGAAGTCGGGGAACTTGATTGCATCCTGAATGAAGAACACCGGGATGTCGTTGCCAACGATGTCCCAGTTCCCCTCGTTCGTGTAAAATTTCACGGCGAAACCGCGGACATCACGGACGGTGTCCTATCGAATGCATGGTAGGTTAAGTACAGCCCATCATTGATAAGGACTACCAGTAGCACTCACCGCGCTTCCACGAGAGCCCTGTACGGTGCTGAAGCGCACAAAGACCGGGGTCTCCCTTGACGGGTCGGTGAGGACGGGAGCGTAGGTGTATTTCGAGGCATTGCTGTTGTGGACTTTGAAGTGTCCATGTGCCCCTGCACCACGCGCGTGGACGACACGCTTAGAAATGTTCACTATATGCGTCTTGCTTTCGAAAAGTCTCAAGCTCACCTCTGGGATGCGCTCGTGGTCAAAACGATGGATCTTCTCTCTGCCAATCTATGATGCTATGCTCAGATCCGCTTCCTTCGGACGCATATAATGACCTTACCTGGTCCTCCAACAGCGATGGTCCGACATGAACACCGTCTTGAACCTTTAACCTGAACAGTTATAAGATATTTGGACACATCTTACATGGAATTGAAGACAGTCTCGAGGCGAATGCGCTTTCCCCTTGAATTCGATGACACAGCGATGCTGAACCTCATCATCGACGTGACATAGTCATGGCGCCGAGCGCATATAGCAGCGCGAATACGCGCACAGTCACGCGCGAAGCCTCATTATCATAATGAAAGCATTGATGTCTCACCAGTTATCGGTATCCGAGACCAACACACCGTGGTCAGTAGTCAGACGCTCGCCAGATGGATCGGAGAACGGGTCGACGACATCCTGACCGAGGTCGGTGAGCTTAGCAGAGGCTTTCATGATGTATGGAAGGAGTTTAAAGGAGAAGAATGAGGTATGTCGATGGAGAGTTGGCCATTATATATGAGCGTCGGGGACTTTTGACAGAATTAGAGCTCGTCGACTTCCCGATCGACAAGTTGCGCCACCCGACGGTCTGACGGCACAAAAGCGAAGCAAGATACGTCATGGGTTGTTTTGCAGACGTCTTGCGACGGCACCGTGCGCGTGATTGGTCGAGCAGAGGCAACAGCGGAAACAAAAGTATATCCCGCTCGGCACTGTACAGTGGTATGTTTGGGATGGCCGTCATATCAAGGGTGTTCAGCATCGTTCATGCCCTGCTGGAATTGCCTTGTACATAGAATAAACAGACATTATAACGGAATCTTTGAGAACAATGCCGCGAGTACAAATGCAGAGGAAGAAACAATACTCTCGGGCGTCTATTGTTCGCAGCTAGCAGAGCGCTTCTTGACGCCATCTCATCTGTCCTTCTCACCTTTCCCTTCGTAGTGCCTTGCGACTCTCCAATATACTCTTGCCTATAGAACGATGGCCCAATGCTGTCTCGAGAGTGATTTGGTAATGTCCTCTGTGTTCCCTGAGCTCAGGGAGAAAACCATCGTGGAACGGGCTCCATCGATTGCAAAATGGAGAAACAAACGATGCGGACTGTTCTTGATGTGATCGTGTTTCACCAGTTCGTATGGCTGATTCCTCGCTAGGCTTAGTATGATGCGTTGATAAACGGCCAGTGGCAGTGGCCACTCGGACCTTTAAGTACGCGTGGGCGTCGCCGCGTGGCCACTTGCGCGTGTCGAGTGGGCCGAAAGTAGGATAAATGGCTCTCAAACTGCCTGATTCTTGTCTTCAGCCATCGCCCTCCTTCTTCTTACATTTTCACCATGCCAATGTTAGACTGCCCCTTCCGCCATGTCTCCGAGCACGTCTGCGAGCTCGTCCCGCGCAGACTGAGCGAGTATGTTGCCTCAGGCGAGTTGATCATCATCATGTACATGGCAGTCCGTGGTACGTGTATTATACATTGCTGCTGTTATAAAGCAACATGGCGTATCTATGCTGATGAACCACAGAGCACAAAGCCTACTATGATGCTGGCTTTATGCACGGCAACGTTTCTGAAGCAAATATCATGATTTTTGACGGCGAAACTGATGAGGGAAAGCAGACATATCGAGGTGTGATGCTGGATCTGGACGATCCGTACCTCTCCAAGCCACTTGTCAAGGAGCATATTGCCGAGGAGCAGGATCGGATGGTTGGTGATGCGGAAGACGCTCAGGTCTCAGATGCCAAGGTCGCTAGGGAACTGGGTGGTAGTAGGGACTCATCCTAGGATCGGTGGCGTCAGTCGAAGTAATGATTCGATATGTGAGTGGTGTTATTCCATGTCTGCGGCGTGCACGAGGTGACAATCACGGCCAATTCAGACCTGTGTTCTTCATCTTGAAACGTGTAGCTTTTTCAATCACAAGAGGATACTTCCCGAAACTGCACTATTGTTACTCAACTGACAGCTTGCGCCATAAATGACGTCGGTAACGGTACTGAGAGCCATAGTAGCAGCTGCATGCTGAGACTGCAGTATCGCGATCAACTCAGGCGATGACAATCAGAGCTAATCACGATGGTGCAAATTAAGGTACGAAATTCAGGATCATATTAACTGTACTACGTCCTACAGACAAGTCTCTTTTGAACATATCCAAAGCGTCTCAAGCTCATCCATTGAAACACGAGAACAAGTGACTGACATGTGAGACTTCCCCCGATCTTGCAGTTCGATGGCGTAGCTCATGTGACATATACATACACCGAGTGTATTCGCAGTACCGCGCGATTTGAACAACTCACGGGACGATATATATGTAAGGCCAGGGTCGACGTGATCTTACACCTCGCTTTCCAATCGATCTCATCCTGTATCGACATGTATTAACTCATCTTAATTAGTGGGGATCACTCGAGCCTAACCTAAAAACGGTTCGGTTTTGCCGTGCTCTCTCGATTCGGCCCTACAGTTGCTCATTCGCAGATGGTCACTAGACATGCTGGTCGGACATTTATCAATAGAAGTATGTGAGGGACGTAAGTTTGAACTACGCCTCTTATTTCGGTAGCGGGCCGGCTGCTGTCAGACTTGAGGTGTTGCGTTTTCTCTTTATGGAAGTCCTCGTGGTTTTATTGCATCTTCCATGCCATGTGAAAAGCAGCGCCTCGGTTGCGAAACCATCAGAAGATAGGCAAATTGATACTATAAAAGCCCCAGCTTCAGCATTCACAAGACTCGGAGCTTCCGACTCGTCACACGTCCGATGTTCATGAGCGACGACCACAAAATTGTTGGCTGCTGTGCCCATCGTTCCGCTCTGATCCATACCTCCACATCCATGATGCTTATCCAGACTCCGGGAACGTACGCCCTGCTCAATGCTCGCAGTGGCACCGCACTGGACCTATCTGGCGCGGACCGTAGGTCGGTCCTTGGATATCCCTCACACATGGGCGAGAACCAACAGGTGAGACGACATTTGTTTCTACGCTATCACGTCCCAGTTAAATTGATTCAATGATTGTTGTAGTGGGAGTTTCTTCCCAACGGGAAAGGCTACGCGATCCGCAGTGCCCGCATGTCCCTTTTGGGTGGGCTATTTTTGACAGTGGAAGGAGTCTATGATGGCGCACGGATCATTGGCAGTCCTTATCCCACAAGTTGGGATGTTCATATCGACGAGGAGTATAGAAGTTTGTGGTAAGTGCTCTATGATGTTGATTAATCCCGATCACGATCGGATGTGTATGACAACCGATTTAATGATTCTCTCAGCATCTTCTGGCCTAACACGAGCTATTTCGTTGGCTTGGACAACGAAAACGAGGGATCTCAAGCCAAGGTGCATACTGCTTTGGGCTCCGACGATTTAGTAACGATATAGACTCTTACAATAGGCAAGGCTCATGGAAGAAATTCCCGGGAAACCCCGGCAACGATGGTTTCACGTATTCTGCAGGACAGTACAAGGGCAACAGATTATGGACCTGGACGCCAGACCCTATATGAATTTGGACAAATTCATTCTGCGCAACGTGAAGAGTGGCACGGTACTCGATCTTTCGGGCGCTGATCGAAGGTCTATTCTTGGATGGACTGTGCATAGGGGGCACAACCAACAAGTAAGCAAGAGCAGACACCGTGTTTGTCGATTGTCGACATCCGTGATTGACTCTATCTCTCAGTGGGAGTTTCTTCCCTATGGTCGAGGATACGCAATTAGGGCTGTGTGGCGGCCAACTGCTGATCCGCTCTATCTCAGCGTGGAGAACACCAATCAAGAACCACAAGTCGTTGCAAGTCCGTTTCCTACCAGCTGGGAGCTCCATGTTGACCAGAGAACAGAAACTGTCCAGTGGGTCATTGTAGAAAGAGAACGACGTGAAAAATGTTAATGTAGTCGTTTGATACCCTCAGCATCCAATGGTCTGGGACATCTTACGCCATTGAGCTTGGTGATCAGGGAAGTGCGACCCCAGGGACTAGGGTACGTCTCGAAACAAACTCTGCTATATGTGTCTCGAGTGACGAGCTGCACTGGACGTAGGCGCAACTCATGATAGGAAAGGCCGAAGAGTTTAGTCAGTCGTGGCAGTTCATGCACTATCGAGTGTGAGCCTATATGCGGCCCCGGATCGTCGATATGGTGATCATTCTAGACTCGGATAACATGGGTATCTTGTACTGCCTGCGTTGACTGACTAAACATGATACGAGCTCAATGAATGGCTATTCACCTGCATAGGGCTCGATATTCGTTGAAAGACGAGCTGAAGTCAAGACATGGATTCTTATATGCGCTAAGGCAGCTGATTGCCTTTCCAATTCAGCCTAAGAATACATCACCTCGCAGCATACATTGCTAGTAGCCAAGGCAGATATGATGACAAATGCTCGAAGCAGGACCGTCGTGCTAGCATATGTGTAAAATGCAGCAAGTACGTCGCCGAATACCACAGCTCATCCTTCTCCGACCTCATTCACATTCGCCAATTTCGCTCATTCTTCATCGTACATTATTAAAATTTTCAAAATTTCAAAACTTCTGTGTCGTCAAACGACATAACCACGGCTATCTAAACTCGAAAGCGCGTCCATCGTACCAAATGCACGAACGACATGATTCATCTACACCTGCGAAGCAGCAGTCCATTATTCTTGCCGAATGAAGTGGTCCTCGTCCGATCCGGGTATCATAGTAAGTAACGGTATATCTGAAGATCCACGCGGGCAATCCGCCTATTCTATGGATAATACTACATCCACATCGCTCTCGCAAAAAACATCTTGTCGGGGCTGATAAGCAGGCGGCAACGTCTGACCGCTGCTCGACCTGCCATGATTACTGTTGGTAGAGTCCCCTTCTATGCCGTTCGCTTGTGGCTGCCACGCATACGGGTCGCGATTGAGGAATCCCATTGACGATTCTATCGCAGGAGATGGAGAACTCGTGTATTGAGGCAGCTGGGTTTCTATGGAGCGGCAAGTCTCTGTGAGCGACACAGCAGCGTGCCGTCTATGAGAAACATCGGGCGTGTTCTGCCTCGGGAGATCCGATGTGGAACTGTTGCGGAACGTGGGGGATGGCGAAGAACTGCGGTGGGAGTTGGTCGCTATTGCTGTCTCGGCAGCAGGTACGATGCACGGGTCATCGTGGAAAGGTAGAGGTGGTAAGGATGGCGATGAAACAAGTCCCTGTGTTTGGGTGATTGCCTGTTTCTCCGACCATCTGTGTTCGCGGAGGGCATCCGAAATGACGTCATCTGGCCTTGCATCGGGAGCTGAGAGAGAATAAGAACAATACATTTAGCGCACTGAGATGTAAACCTGCCAAAGGAGCGCGATACTCACCGAAGGGCATGATTCGCGAAGACTTCTGAGATTTTCGGCTCTTCCTTCTGCGCAGCCACAAACAAAGAGCGACTGATGCGGCAAGCATGACGAAGGATATCACCGCAGCTGCAATGGCTATCCAAGAAAACGATGGTCTGGAGGCAGAGCGCGTCTCGTCCGGAGTGCTCACACCGGGGATGGTTGCCGCCGTCGTACGAGATGCAGACGTTGCGATGGACGTCGTACGAACCTCAGAAGAAAGTCTTGAGGACGATGCGACTGGTGATAGTGTCGTCTGCTCCGTAATGGATGCAGACAGCGTTGACTTGGGTACCTCTGTTTGCAGGCGGGAGGCGGGACTGTTGGTTGAGATGGGACAGTTGGTTTTTCCAACAAACAGAGTAGATATCCCGCCTTCAGGATACAGACTTGCATCGCATGGGGATGATGTCGTAACATAGCTTTGTGGCACGAGAGAGAAAGTCTCAGTCAAATGCGGATAAGCGAAGGACATCGGATATCTATGCAGTAATTTCACCAGACCGGGAGACGATTAAAAAGCCTGAAGCGGACAATTGAAAGAAAGTGGGGAGGATAGAGAGGATGAGAGGGTGAGAGGCTAGCGAGGAGCGAACTGCCGCAAGATATGTAAAGTCTGAAAACCTGAATTTACGCGGAGCGATGCAGGAAGCAGCTTGACATGGGTATAATACACAGGAAATCAAGCAAATCATCAGGTGCTCGTAGTTGACAGATTGGTCCTGCAGTATCTTTGAATAAGGAGCAAGTTAAGCACAGTCCTGCCCAAACGAACCTTTCCGATGTCGAGGCACACTTCTGATGTGCGCAAAGAGGTCACAAGGAGAGCTGCAAGGCGTAAGACGCGAGCAATCCGCTACATTTTGTGGGGCAGAACTACATTGCACTCAACAGCATCGCACTTCGCATCTGATGGTTGCCGCATCTGTTGCTTCGAGAATCACGCAATACCAAGGTTTGATAAACAGTTGAGGTGGCTGATGGCGCGAGGATACAGTGACAAAAATTAACTGCGACGTTGATCGGCGAGAGGGCATTTGTAGAGCTACCTGAGGCCGCCGCGTAGGCCTGACGACTCACGAGTCCCTAACAATCCCATGGCATCAAAGAAAGCTTGAGGTGCCTCGGAATGAGCTCAGAAGAGGTGGAGACTGCACGACCTGAGGAAGGACAGTTAATCATCCACGGAGCAAACAGTGATTCCAGAAGGAAGAGTCATCAAGGGCCCAGTCAAACTCGACGACGTCCTATCCCTATGCTGGAGGCAGAGAGCCTGGAGACTTTGCAGCGAACGAAGGCGCAGTTGGCAACAGTCAGCAGTATACGACTGCAGCAGGACATCTACTGATCATCTTTAACTTCCGAGAGATCCGTTGAAGTCAATGCTCCCTTTGAGGCGTGGTCTAATCGTCATCAGCATTTTCAGCCCGTTCTTGCGGCCCAGCGCTGGGTATTCTGAGTCAGATCCACAGGTAGACAACGTTAAGTACATGGATTTCAGCGCATTACTCGGGTTAACACTCTTTTTGCTCAACTGAGGGATACTCCGTATGTCTTCATACTTTCCGATCAACTTAGTAAACCTGCATCGCGCTGAAGCATTCAGGTCGTGAAAGGATAATGTAACGGCAGAGGATGCGCACCATTTCTGTCTTAAGGCAGCCCGCTTCCTACGTTCGATCATTCACCCTTCTCCAGTCGCTCAGCGAGCACCCGTCCTCGATCCCAAACTGCGTCAGCCTCCAGATAGCACCCCTTCAGCCACCGATTTGTCTGATCTCCGGCTTGCTCGGGCTCCTCGCCGCCAGTGAATGCCGTCCGCGCATGTAGCACGCGACGATTATCAAACAATACCGCATCGCCCTCACGCAGCGTGTATTCGAACCGCGAGCTGCTGTCTTCAAGCAGTGCGACGAAACGCTCGAATGCAGGATAGAACGCTTTCGGTGTCGACAGCGGCAGCGGCGCCTGGAATGGTGGTGAATAATTGAGGTGCGCAATCGGCCGGGGTGCAGGATCGGTCGAAGACAGAGGTGCGAGCTCGATGGTCGGGTGCGCGTAGTGCAGATGGTGCCCATCATTAATGTAGTGAAACTCGACGGGCGTGCTCGCGAGCACGTCGAACGCTTCGGGATCGCTCTCACGCAGCACATTTGCTGCATGAAGAGAATCTACGAAAATAGACATGCCGCCCTCGACGCGGTTCCGCAGGCAGTGAAGGATCTGGAAGCGTGGAGGATCCTGGAAGTATCTATGTTCCCGGTGAGCATATCGACGCGGCGACTAGGTGCGACCCACATACAGGATATCCATATGCAACCCAAGATCGATGTTGGTATACGCGATGTTGCGGCTGTTCCGGATATTCTTCACATCCCACACCTTTCCGTAGAACGTCTCGCGGATCTCGCCAAACTTGTTCGCGAGTATCGTGAGTTCGCACTGCTCGTGGGACGTCTTTTGGTTGGGTACGCCGGTGGTAAAAAGAAGACCGTAACGGCTCAGCTGCGTGATAGCCTTCAGCATACCGGAGGGCGTTTGCAGGCTCTCGTATGGGAGGAATAAGTCCTTCGCCTTTTGCAACTCCGAAACATCCCATTGCTTCGCGACCTCGTCCCTGTGGAACGCGTTCAGTTTGGTCGGAGAGGCGTATAACTCCAGGAACTCCTTCGCATAGTGTGAGTCATGTCCAGAGCTCCATGCAATATCCACGCCCTTCTCGGTGACCCTTACGCCATCAGGGGCGGGCTTGACATCCTCTCGAATATCCGACGTCCTGTGTAGCTTTTGTTTGGTTGAGGGATGAACGCAGTTCGGGCACTGGCAGGAATCGCGGAGCCATCTGTACGGAAACGATGAGCCACCATACGAGAGGGCAGTGCCATCCGCAGTGGCTGTAGAATAAAGCCGATTTCGAGAGAGACTCCTGCAAAGTGTTGCTAGTCGTAGTCGGTTCATCGTGCAGTCCAGAGATATGCGAACGAAGGAGGAATCACCAGACTTGGCCAGGTTCCTCCATCGGGCTTCCGGTTCTTGCACAAATTATTTCAAACAACAACTTACGATCTTGGCAAAAGTAGAGACAATATACCAGAACATAGCACTGCTTCTCCGAATTGTTCCACGCTCGAAGTATCGTCCAGGATAGCCGTTAAAAAGAAACAAGACACAGAGATCATGCGTGCAATTTCGAGAACGGAGTTGCTCTCAGAGACATGGGCGTTTGTACAAGGTTCAGACGCAGACGGCAATTTCCGCTCCGCAAGGCCACAGGAAAAGGCCACAGCTGGGGGGGCCACAGCCTCTTCACGCGCCTCTTCACGCATAGCAAACATTGCTCAAAGTTAGCATCTTTCAATTGCATATTTTCTGAAAATACGTGCGCAGAATACAGTGGATCTAGAAAGCTTTCAAGGTCTCAAATTCTGTTGAATTTGCGTTCATCGTCTCTAAATCGCGCACGATGATTCTGAGCGGATCCGCCACTGGCACAGAATGACATTGATTTGTAGTGTGTAGTACTACGTGTCTATCTTGCGTTTGGAGAAGTCGGTCAACGAGGAACGAAGATTGATGCTACCTCATGCAGTCAAAGAATTTGACATACGGCGGTCGCATGTTACATATGGAGATGCTACATGATTTGCTCAGTCTCCGAGAAACTATGCTTCAAGGGAATGACGTCTCTTATATCCTCGTTATAATAGTTTCAGTCAGGTACAGCGTTCAGCAATAAGGGCATCGTCAACGGCATTTATGCCGTGAAGTGCTGCTTTAGCAGCGTGCCTACCGTCTTCGAATCTTCGACTCGGCCTTAACGTCTCCCTCACGGCTTCACACCTGCCAGACGTCGGTGTTACTACGGTGTCCTCGCCCAAAGCAAACGAAAGGTGATCAGCAGCGCGCAAGAAATCCTATTTGTTTCTATTGCTAGAAGAGCTGTAGTGACGGAGCAGGTGCGGCCTCCACGATATCGTCAAGCTGCAATAGTAACAGGTAAGTTTGACTGCCGCAATGTTCAGATCAGAAATAAGTATCGTACAGCTTGCACTTTCCACATATCCACACGCATCTTACATTGGCTCTGCACTTTTGAATTCCATTCAGCAAGCCAGAACACGTATGCTGTGCTCCCTGTGATAGTACCGATTTCCGTCAAAGTTATAGGACTTCGTTCGAAATAGTTGCCTCTGGCAGCAAGCGATCCTTTATAAAGCGGATCCCATGCCTTCCTGCCGACAGCATAAATTTTCGGCCTTCCTTTCAGAATCCTCTGGTATATCAAAGGGTAAAAGCAACGATGAATATTATGAATGTAGATACTGAATGCCGATAGGCTCATGCCTAGAAACGCACAGCATCGACTACCGAACCTCGAAGCAAGCGTCAAATACATCGCTCACGAGATCACAGACGTGATAAATCTATACGTGAGAATGCAAGTACACGTTGTCAGACGTTCAATCACTGAAAGACCATCATTGTCAGCGGAATCAAGGGAGGTTAGAACATGCGCGCATACTTCATTTCAAACTCCTCCATCAAGTCCAAAACCTGTGCCAGATGCGTATAGCCCAGAACCTCCTGCTTCCCAGCAGCCAGAGCTCCAGCAGTCTTCACAGCGTTCTTGATCTGCCGTCCATTCACCTTCCTCTCACCCAGATCACTCAGCTCTTCTTCGGTAAGCTGCCCATCTGCCAGATTTGCGTTGGCCTTGCGAATGAATGCCACCCAGATCTGGCGGCGCGCATCAGGAGTGAGGTCCGGATATTTGAGTGATACGTGAATGCGACTCTGGAATGCCTCGTCGAACACCCGAACTCGGTTCGTAGTCAAGAAGAGGATCCCGCGGAAATACCTATTCAAGAAGGTACGTGAATGTGGTCGGTGAGCTCCGAAAGGTGTTGCTTACTCGAGCTGCCTCAGGAAGACAGCGACCATGGCATTCCTCTCGAGGTGATGCAATGAGCGCTGCTCAAGGAAAACATCCGCCTCATCGATGAGGACGACCGCATCCCATGCAGCCGATAGCTTGAGCACGTTTGACAAGTTCCTATCCAAACCTTGGGGTGTCGTCCCGAGTTCACCAGCATCTACGACATACAAAGGCTCTGGATAGATAGACAGATGTATGAATTACCACAGGCAATCAGACCGGCCTTATGTCACTTACTTCGCAAATCTGTAAGCAACGTCAGATTGTAAAAACGTCTATACGAGATCTGATACTTATTACTCACACTCGGTGATTGCCTCCGCCGTCAAGGTCTTACCTGTGCGACTTTTTAGCATGTGGAAACCACCCCAAATGAAGATGTATGTACCTATCCCAGGATTGCCGAAGAGGTTGATTACAAGTCCGAGGCCTTTTCCGGTTATAAAATCGTCGAAACCAGATGCCGCGCCCGCACTGTAAGATCCCACGAGCGTCTGCAGGATTGTCTTGTGTTGGTCCGGAATGACCAGCTGCGAGAACACCTTTTCATTCCATTCAAACGCCTCCACATGATCAATCGCAAACTCCACTGTAATCAAACGTCAGAATGGCCGCTGTGTGAACAAAAGAACTCGCAGAATAGACGAAATACACGTACGCCAACGCTTGTCGGACAGACTGAAACCATACACTACAGGCGTCGTAAGCAACAACTCCTCTTCTGATAGATCGGCTATGGAAGTGGTCGACTGCCAAGCACTCGAAGTCGTGAGACTAGTGCTGAGAGTATGTTTATCGATGACGCATCCGGACAACGTTCTTATGACTCTGGGCAGTTTCTCATAGTTTGGCCTGCTTTCTGCAAAGGTCTCTGAGCATCCAGGCAGGACCATAAGTAAGTAGTGCGGAAGACAAGAACGACTATGAAAACGAACTGCGATCGACCATTACTCGCGACTTCACCTGTATGAAGGAAAAGTTAGCCTGGGTAACGTTCAGCACCGCTGAAAGTTCATACGACACACACACTGAGTTTCATGTATGAACTGTCTTCCCAATATGAGGCCATGCCTTGATATGCAAGATGATGGACTCCTCCAGCGATCGCGGCCCACTTTCTGCCGCGCTTGATCAATCGTTCCTTCAAACCCCTCGTACCGCCCGGACCGGCATAGTAATCAATAGGAAAGACATCCAAGTTCGAAATCTTCCTCGCGCCCGCAAAGCCGTGGATATACAGCGCCGTTCCGAGGTCTGCATATCCGAATTTGTTCGTCGTTTTTGTTCGAAGTCCTGGTTCGGGGACATCCGCTTCTACATATTCCACCTTGAACCGCCACATATGATCGTTATATTGGCCGTCGTCATCTTTGCCGACTGTCAGGCCTGTAGGATCGTGAACGTTGGTCAACAACCCTCGGACTGTCTTCAAGAGTTCCGCATGCAGCAAGCGGACAGCCCGCGGCTCGCCCGTGACGGGACAAAGGGTGTAGAGAATGGTTTTGCCAGGAACATACACTGCCCACAGAAGATCAAATGTAATTTCGCCGTGGCGGAGCCAGGACGACAATGTGTCAAGGGTAGACGCATACGTTGTGGTGAGGTAGGTCAGCAGGTGGCTGAGGTGCGCGACCTTCAGGCGGGCAGGGTCGTTCTCCGGGGCACTGTGTGCTGTGACGATCAGCTTTGCTTGGTAAGCCTGGAGCTCATGCAGCCACATCAGGAAAATTTGCGGATTGATCTGGTGGAAATAAGTAAATTGATGAGAGTGAGCGTGAGGACCTACGCGGAGGTGTTTGGCGTTCCATGAGATGCCGTGGACTTGTCCCACGACCTCTTTCGCAGCTTCGATGAGGTGCTTGCTATGAATCTCAAGTGATATGATGATGTCGTATGTCTTCCCTTTGCCCGAGGGGGAGTAGCGACGGACCACCGAGAATGCATATACCGCGTACTTCGAGCCCTCCCGTTGATCCTCGGATGCAGTCTCCGGAGGGGCCGGCCAGAGTACATACTTGTCCTTCTTTTGATCATATACCTCGTACAGATGCTTGACTTCCAGTATACTTCCTGGAGGACCATCTGGAATGTTCTCGTGTTCGACATCCTCTTTCGAGGGTATGTAATGAACGACCTCGCTCGAGGGAATAGAATCCTCGTGTAGTTCCATCAAACGGCCTGGGAGGAGTTAGAGCAGGCCTCTTGGAATAATGATATTGACTACGCACGGTGAATTGATCGTTCCATACCTCTCGTGATGCGGGAGAACATACGATATGCTTGAGTAACGAGCTCGCTGGATTGAGAGAAACTCTTGCAGATACTGGCCTACGCTCAAACCAGCGCGGTTCTTATAGGTGCGGCCATGAGGCTCCGTGGCGCGGAAGGGCGGTACTCTGCCTCATGCAGACCTCGAGAAAACGAATATACGAAATACGAGCGGTCAATAAAGGTGAACGATTATCGAGAGCTCCTCTGTATTTGGAACGTGTCAGCAGTGCCCCGAGTTTTCCTGATTTCGAACAAAGAAAGGGAGCAATGTGTCGACCACAAGTGAAGCGCTTCAGTGCAATGCCTGCCACGGACTCATGGCAACGACTTACCACACTGAAAACCTATTGAATGCATGCGCGTCATTCCGTGGTGTGATGAACAACAGTTGAGTTGACTTATACAACAAATCTTTCCATATGAAGTACGCATGTGTATAGCCTTCGCGGCCAGCTGGTCGACGAATACCCACATATGGCGCCAAATACGGTAGACCATTGGAAATTTCACCGGGAGATGTACGAAGCTTCTACGCGCTACAATGTTCCACCAGTGCGATCCTTGGAACGAGGCAGATAGAAGTTGGATGTGGTTTCAGCGACAATCAATCCGTAGTTGGAACCCTGATACAGTCCACAATGCACAATCCACAAGGCATTGCTACTCTCCCTTGAACACGGGTGGACGCTTCTCCCTGAAAGCGTTCAATGCTTCCATGCGGTCACTGGTCTTGAGTAGAGGCTCGTATGATGCGCGCTCAAAGTCCAGACCTTGTCACCCCGATGAGCTGAATGTAATGCTCCAAACAAGGAAAGGCATATACCTGTCTCTAAGCTGAGCTCGGGGGCACGAGAGATGGCTTGCTTCGCTGCACGTAAAGCGAGCGGTGCTGTAGCGACTACTTAGGAAATATGCTGCGCTCTTCTTTGCAACAAAGGCGCCTCACCGTTCTGGGCGATCTCCCCGGCCAGTTCGAGTGCCTTGTCGAGCGCACTAGTATCCGCAGACGAGATATAGTCGACCACACCTGTGCGGCAAAGGTTGTAATGACAGAATAAGCGCACATAGAAGATATCTACCGAAGTCCAGCGCCTCTGAGGCGGTGAGCGATCGAGCGGTGAAGATAAGACTCTTCGCCTTGGCCAGACCGAGAAGACGTGTCAAACGTTGCGTTCCTCCTGCACCTGGGATGATACCTAGCCGTGTCTCCGGCAATCCGATCCTGGTCACAGAGTAACCTATATCGGGCCTCAGGCTGTGAGACCTACACAGCAAGACATGATTTCAGTTACCTGCCACTCTCAAGTCACAAGCCAGGCCAAGCTCAAGCCCTCCTCCGAGGGCAGGACCATCGATGGCAGCAATCGTCGGACAGGGAAGATTCTCCAGAGCAGTAAGTGCGGCTCGAAGGTCGAGGAGGAATTTGTCCACTTGGGTTTTGGACATGGTGCGCCGCTCGATGAGATCTGCACCTGCACAGAACGATCCGGGGGTGGATGACTTGACTACCAGCACGCGCACGCTAGAAGGGCTATCAACAAGTGAAACACATTGTGAAGGGCAAGTGCGCACCTGTTGTCGAATTGAACTGTCTCCAGACATTCGTGGAACTCCTATAGCGTAAACCCTTCCTGAACCGCATCATCACAGAGCATGTGCCCGCAGTAAAAGTACCTGCAGTAGTTTAACCGATATGGCATTCTTAGCCTGTGGACGGTTGAGTGCGAGGCATGTAACGCCGGGGTGCGTCGGTACAGGCTCGAGATATGCCTCGCCCAACGCGGTTTGTATGTACCTCCGAAATGAGGGATGTCGATGAATGCGTGTAGCCGATACTCCAGATGTGTGAAGTCGTATGCAAGCGAGCATTCTTCAGTACTTTGAACAGCAACTAATTACTTGGAGACAGGGGACAAGATTAGAGTACAAGTTGATACTCGGCGCCTAAATGTGGAGCTTGCAAATGGTCCTATGTATTAGTGACTGTGGCCAATCATTCAATCAGGCCTGGATATAAACCCCAGCTGGGTCTTAAGCTTAAGATCTTAAGTCTAGCTTTATCATATTTCATTACACGTTTTTCTAAGCTCCTGCATGCTCGAAACCATGGCGACTTTGGGAGAGCTTGTGCCTATTAGGGGTTTTCACAGTTGGCTTTCGTGCGGCTTTCGAGATGGCTTTCATCGTCCTGGCTTTCGCGATGCCCGAGGCTATTGCGGAATTTGCCGAAAGCGCCGCGCTGAGCTTTGAACAAGCCCGTCGAAAGCCGCTTTCGACTCGGCGTCTAGCTGACGCGTCTTGCGGCGGAGCCCCAATTTTCCAAATGACAAATTTGGCTATTGACGTACGGGGATGGCCTGTGCTTACGTGATCCCTAAGTTGCGATTCGGCCCGTTTTGTGCACGGTTCATACGAAATATTGCTTTGGTTCATACGGAATATTTCCTCCTACGAAATATTGTTTTCATTCCACAAC
This sequence comes from Laetiporus sulphureus 93-53, assembly GCF_001632365.1. Classification (NCBI taxonomy): domain Eukaryota; kingdom Fungi; phylum Basidiomycota; class Agaricomycetes; order Polyporales; family Laetiporaceae; genus Laetiporus; species Laetiporus sulphureus. The sequence continues at coordinate 553,468 of NW_024468521.1, read as the reverse complement.
TTGCCCTCATTCGCGATATCCGGCTCCTCAGGCCTCATTGCTTTCTACCTCCTGTCTTCTCTGTGCTGGACATCCTCATGTCGCTCTCCATGTCGTTCACTAGGTGTATTATTAATGCATTCGATATCTGCTTCACCGGTACATTTGTCCACTCCTCTGTGGCGATGTCTGCAGCGCTGATTATGTCATGTCTCCTTCCTTCACAGTCGTCGCTCTCGTTGTGTACTACACCTGTTTGTTCTTGTTCATTCCTCCGCTGCCTGATAAAGGAGCTGTGTGCTACCAGCAACAGGCACAGGCTTGACACAGTGCAGTGAGAACTTAGTGGGCAAGGCTACAAGACTCCCAGTTAAG
>NW_024468521.1:550411-552324 GCF_001632365.1 Laetiporus sulphureus 93-53 | reverse complement strand
GCTTCAGGTCAAGGTGCTTGCAGTTTAATGACTTGCACTAGGTCATTCATGGCGCTCAAAGCTGCCAAAAATTGAACAGTTTAATGACGTGCCAAGGTCGTGTAAATGCATGATTGGTAAAAAGAGACATTTAAGGCCCTGCCACGGCCCTTCAGTATCACTCCAGATACTGGGCTTCACCAGTTGTCGAACGCTGTCATCGGTCGTTGTCGAATTCACACGTTCTTGTCGTGCCCCCATGGATGCTTTCACTGTGCCATGGGGGCGGTGAAGTACCAAGTTCGAAACTCAACCAGTATATGTTCTTTATTACATAATCTTGCAAAGTCACATGCCATAGGGCGCTCAAAGCTGCCCAGGTCCAAATGCTTTTTAGAAACAAGGGTTTTGTTTCAGGAACTATGCTTGCCCTTACTTCACTCAAGTATTTAGAAACAGGAATTTGTTTCAGGGACAGTATCTGCCCTATTTGTCACAGTATATTTCACAGTATACTATGCAAATGGATATTCGATCGAGTGAAGATTTGATATGCAAGATTTGATCGAATATTTTGGCTAGTCAAGTGTCATGCACTTCTTCAGATTTGATAACTCCACAATCTGGGTTGGCTTTATTTGGTTTCTAATCATTTTAAGGAAAAACAGTGGTTCTTTGTGATGTAAGAACTAGTATGAATGCAATCTCGGTTGGCTATCACTATGCTCAGTTGGATTGTTTTCTGCTTGCCTTCGTAGTATTCTATACTAATTTTCTGATTTAGAAATATCATTGTCAAGTGAATAATGAGCTTGCTGCGACAGTGGAGTTTGTCAACAACAGTCTACATCATCATGAACTAGATATGGGTGACTGCCATAAATGTGATGCAGTTTAATTGTCATGCTCAGGACTAAATGTCGCATCAATCAATGTTATAAGCTTTAAAGGGCTTAAGTGGTCTGTCAAGATGCTAGCCAAGCCTTGAAAGATACTCGCATTACCATGGATATCTGATGACTAGGCAGATACTCACATGAAAAGACTAGTGTGTTCACTTGTCTACATGGTAAGCTTGATGTGCTAAATAGCACACCCCCTAATCTATGATTGGGTTGGGGCTTGTGAGGAGCACCCCCTAATCTATGATTGAGTGTTTCCTTTCCCTATAGATCTATGTCTATATTTTCTCCATATCACCCCCACATTTCACAAGTCGGGTCCATCGTTGGGAGACTGTGTGGAATGTACAGCATAATGGCCATGTTATCAAGCAACAGGAGGGTGGGAGGGTGGGGAAAGAAAAAATGATAGTTTAATGACATTTTGGTCGTACATTTCTATGTAGATCAATGTCTCATGAATGTACGATGATTTTCCTTTCAAATTTTGTCCAAAAGTGTCAACACAATGGTGCATATGGGATGAACAATCCAGTCTCAAGTGCCAAGCACCCGTGTGGACCATTCTATGCGACCAGAATCTCATGAATAATTTATCAAAAATTTGTACAAGGATAATATAGGTATATAAAATCAACATGTATGGGATAGTGTCGACGTCAGTCTGTGACTGGAGGATCAAATGGAGGGAAAAATAAATGTAAGTTGCTTTCCCTTCAAAGGTACTAATCAACAAACATGTATATTTATATAGCGCTCATACAGGCACAAAAATGCCTAATTTATTTTTGGATTTTCCCAATAAGGTACTTATTACAAATAATAAATGTTATGGTTTCTCAATAAGGAAATATCAAAATGGGTAACTGGTCAGGTGACCTAGTTGAGCACTAAAGAGCGCAGTTGCAGGGTGTCAAGGTTGAAGTGGGGCTCATAACCTGATAAAGGAGCTGTGTGCTACCAGCAACAGGCACAGGCTTGACACAGTGCAGTGAGAACTTAGTGGGCAAGGCTACAAGACTCCCAGTTAAG
>NW_024468521.1:541403-548946 GCF_001632365.1 Laetiporus sulphureus 93-53 | reverse complement strand
GCGTACCGGTTCGTTCCTTTCTGAACAGCCTAGCGCTGATGTCCTGTGATGTCTTAGTCATGTGCAGATTGAAAGACGTGAAAATCTGTGACAGTACCCCCCCTTCTAGACAGTTCATCCCGAATCTGGCTTTTTTCGTGCTTTTTAGAAGTAATTATCGCCTGTTGAACCAAATCCACGGTGTCCTCGGACGGAGGGTTTGAGGTAATCAACCAGTGAAATGACAGGGGTGATAATACGTTCAATAATAAGTTGAGCGACTCCATCACCCAAATTAACTGTGAAGTCATCATTTGTATTATTGATTAGCGAAATCTTGATTTCGCCTGTATATCCTCTGTCGATTACACCAGCTCCTATGTCGATGCCTTTGACAGCTAACCCACTTCATGGCGCAATTCGACCATAGGTCCCTCGAGGTGTGGTAAAGTGAAGTCCTGTGGATACCAATCCTCTTGAGTGTGCTTGGATGGTTGTTGGTTCAGATGTGGCTAAATCCATTTCAGCATCGTCTTCATGGGCATATTTCGGTGCTCGTGCATTTGGATTATCTAATGTAATTTGAAGATCACTCGAATGATCCCAATCATCTCTATCCTGATCATATATTTGAATGGTATCAGTGGCGGGGTTGTAGACTTGACCTGTTCTCCTGGGTGGAAAAACGCCATCGACCGGAGTTGTATCAATGAGAGATATTGGTTGAGGTGCGTCAGGATATTTTCTGTGAAATTCCTTGATGAGACGCGGAGATTTCTTCAAATTTGCAGCGGGTTCCCAAGTTTCTTCAGCTTTGGAATAACCCTTCCAATGCACCAAATATTGAAGTTTGCCACGAATGACATGAGAGTCGACTATATACTCGACTTCCCATTCTTCGCCAGTTTTCTTTTTGATAGGGGGACAGGGTCTGAGAGTGCAGTCTGGTATTTCGTCTTCATGGTAGAGCGTGAGCTTCGACGCATGAAAAACTGGATGAACACCGTATTGTCGCGGCATTTTGAGTCTGTAGGTGACTGGTCCTAGTTTTTCTATGATTTCGAAGGGTCCATCTCTCCGTTGCGCCAGTTTGGCTCCCGATGTCTGCCAATCTTTAGTGGAGAGTAATACTTGATCTCCAACTTTGAAAGGTGTGGGTCGTACGGATTGATCGTAGTACCACTTCATGCGTTCAGCTGTCAATAAAATGGCTGCTTTTGCTTGCTCTTGTGCTTCTACTCATGCCTGCATTATGGAATTTAGCGTATGATGCTTTATGGGGTCCATTATTGTTGGTTCTGCATGTGGATGTCTACCATATTTGATAAAGAATGGTGAATTCTTAGTGGCTTCAGAAGCCTGATTATTATAGGCGAATTCGGCAGTTGGCAATAGTATACTCCAATCTTCCACGTGTCTATCAGTATAGATACGAAGATATTGCTCCAGCGACTGATTCATTCTTTCAGTTTGACCATCGGTCTCCGGATGATATGCCGAAGACATTGTCGACTGTATCCCAAGGAGTTTGCATACTTCCTGGAATAATGCGCTTGCAAACTGAGTACCTCTATCAGAGATAATCTGTCTCGGAAGACCATGCTGTGTCCATACCCTCTCATAGAAAGTACGAGCAAGGTCTGATGCTGAGAACTCATTGGTGATTGCAAAGAAATGCGCTTGTTTGGTCAAACGATCGACAACTACCATGATTGCGTTAAATCCATGGGATTCTGGTAATTGGGTAATTAAATCAACAGAGACAATTTCCCAAGGTTCTGTTGGAACCTCATTTGGCTGTAATTCTCCGTATTTTGGCTGATTGATGTTCTTGTTGCATTGACAAAGATCGCAAGAACCAACATACTTTTTGACGTAAGTGAACATTCCTGGCCACCAGTAGTTACGAGATAACATCTCATATGTCTTCCATCTTCCAGAATGACCTGCACTGGTGGCTTCATGATGACGCTGGACGATTTCTCATCTAAGTGATTCCTTATTATCTGCTTTCGACACATAGACTTTGCCTCAGTATAGTAATATCCCACTTTCGAAGTTCCAGTCTTCGAGTCCTTTCGAGAACTCTCGTTATCCCTTCTTGAGTAGATCTTGATATGAGTTGTTCACATTGTCGTCTTTTAGTGCCTTCTTGATCTTGTCCACCAAATCATGATCTGTGACGACTGCAAGATGGATATGTTGAATAGCTTTAATCGCGAAATATTCCTGTTTGAGCAGAGTCTTGTCAGAATTATCGAGATTTACCCTCTCTTCATGATCTGGCCTCCTGGACAGAGGATCCGCGCGATGCATTGATTTTCCTGGTTTGTGATGTAGTTGGATGTTGAACCGTGTAAGATATAGCGACCATCGAGCTTGCCGTCTCATCAGCTTTTGTGCTGATTTGAAATAGGTTAAGTTCTGGTGATCTGACCAAATTTCTACAGGGAGCGGATGACCTTCGAGATGTTGTCGGTATTCTTCCAACACTCAAATAATTGCGAGCATCTCCTTATCATAGATTTCATAGTTTCGCTCAGCCTCATTGAGGCTTTTTGAATAGAATGCGATTGGATGCCACAACCCATCGTCTTTGAGTTGTTCCAGGCAGGCGTCAGTGGCAAAATCGCTGGAATCCATTTCTAACCGGAATGGATGAGTATCATCCGGTAACGCCAGAATTGGAGCTGAAGTAAAGGCATTTTTAAGAGCGTTAAATGCCTGTTGTTGTTCTTCACCCCATACCCATTTCTGATCCTTTCGTGTAAGGATATTGAGTGGTCGAGACTTTTTGGCAAATCCTTCAATGAATCGACGATAGAAATTAGCGAACCCAAGAAAAGCTTGTACTTGCTTAACCTTTTTGGGTTCAGGCCAGTCGAGTACACCGGCGACCTTTTGAGGATCCATACGGACCTCACCTTTAGAGATAATCATCCCTAAGTACTCAATCGAAGGTTGTTCGAAAAAGCACTTTTCAGGTTTGGCAAAAAGGTCGTTGTCTCGTAATCTTTTAATTACCTCTTTGGTAATCTTTCGATGTTGTTTCAGATCGTTGGTGAAGATTAGAATGTCATCGAGGTAGACAATCACGTGGCCTTCCCGAATAAGATCATCTAAAATCTCATTCATCATGTGCTGGAAGGTGGCTGGTGCGTTACAGAAACCGAAAAACATAACCGTGGCCTCATATAAACCGCGATGCGTCACAAAAGCTGTTTTCCATTCGTCACTCTTGCGGATGCGAACATTGTTATATCCCCATCGGAGATCCAGCTTGGTGAATATTGACGCATTGCTGAGCTGATCAATAAGCTCGCTTATTCGTGGAATAGGGAAGCGATTTTTCTTAGTTATAGCATTAAGTTTTTGGTAGTCTTGTACCAGTCTTAGCGTGCCATCTTTCTTTTTGACAAAGAATACCGGGGCAGCAATAGGTGATTTCGACTTTCGAATGTAGCCTTTTGCTAGGTTGTCGTCGATCTATGAATCTAGAGAATTTCTTTCCTCTGGATTCATAGGATAGAGTTTGCTTGGTCATGGTAATTCATGTTCTTCTTCAAACTCGATCGCATGATCATAAGGCTTTCGAGTTGGCATCCTTTCAGATGCTTTCTTGGAGAAGACATCACCAAATGAATGTAGATAATCTGGTTTTAATTTTTCCCAAGATTCTACTTCATTGATAACCTGATCTTCTGGGCTGCCAGTGTTTGACTGGGGTGCCGCTTCTATCAGGTTTTCTTCTGGTTCAGCATAGCCGCAATCTGCTATAGAAAGTATTATGCGGGCTATTTGTTCGGCTTCGGGATCGTCCATTTCGACCCACGAGATTATAGGATTTACTGCATCGATGTTGTGTCCATTAAACATTCTAAATGCAGTTGGCTCCTCATCTGCCACTTGTTGTGCTCGTTGCGAGATTTCTTCAGCTTCCTCTCTCGCAATGGCTTGTTGTTTTTTTTACGAAGCTTCTGGTGGTGACACGTACTCGGGCATCACGAGTATTTCATTCTCCAGCTTGCCAGTTGATTTCTGGATTGTGCTGATGTAAGTATGACATCCCAATGATCATGTCTAGTTTTCCAATGTCCGTGACTAGCAGACGGTGGGTGGAACCATGATCTCCGACCTTGAGGCATGCTTTTACATAGTCGGTTATTTCACCATGTTTGTTTTGGGATCCGTCAGCATTGTACACCTTGTAGGTTGTATTAAGCTTGGAGGTTGCGATTCGATTGTTCTTTACGAATTGCTTGCTAATATACATGGAATATGCTCCTGAGTCGACTAAAGCTTCGGCGCTCGATTTTTTGCCGTACACCCATAATGTAACTGGTAAATAGAATGATGATAAATTTGGAGACAAGTTCTGTATTGTTACATTATCATCCTCTGCGTTGCGACGATCTACAGAGGTGTCTGATTTGGGTGCTAACTGTACAGGTCTTATATACTGTTCTGGGAACTCTGACGAGCTGCCTACAGATCCCCTTTGAGAAAACCCTTCTGATCCCTTCTTGAAGAGCCCTCTCCCACCTTCCTTGATGAACTGGATCTGTTTGCCCTCAGGCACCTGAGCCTTGAGAGGATCGCAGCAAAATCTTCGTCCGACTCGGATGCATCAGGCTCGCTTTTCGAGTGGATGCTGCGGTCGCTGATATGCGCAGCTGTCTCCTTACCCTTCCCCTTAGTCTTAGAGGAAGAGCTTTTCTTTTTTGGCTTCTTCTCTTCTTCGGTGTCAGAGCTTTCGCTCTCTGCATCTGATGAAGCGGAATCAGATACCACCTGTCACGTCTTGGACGACTTTGACTTCTTCTTGTCGTCGTCCTTTTTCTTCCCGTCCTTCTTCTTCGCAGCTGTCTCTTTCTCCTTCTCAATCTGCCTCTTGACATGGTCCAATTTGAAACAATCAGTGCAATACTTGCTGAAGTGTTTCGACGATTTGAAGAATGTTGGCTTGTTCTTCTTGCAGTTGGCGCAGACCAACTTGTCGTCTTGCATGCTTCACGCTTTGCCCAATTTACTCTTCCCCTTCTTCCTGACTGCATCAACCTCCATAGCATTCAGGTCCTTGGTTTCAGCCTTGGCATGGTGGCCTTCTCGTTGTAGTGACGTAAATATTCGGAGTGCGAACGTAAGGAATTCGGTCCACTTTTTGGGCCAGTTGTCCTTAGTCGTGTCTGCCAGCATGAGCAGCCACGTCTTCTCCGGAATATGTTTCTTGATCTTTTCGATCAAGTCCTGATCCGAGAAGCCTGTACCGGTTGCCTTTGGATGGAAGTCCTCTGCGAACTTTCGGAAGTCTCGATGATCCTTCTTGACGAAGGCTTCTAACTCCGTTCGCTTCTTGTCATCCTTGTCCAATGATTCATATGCCGTGCGAAGTTTAGCGACGAACTCCGCCCAAGTTCCTGGTGCCTTATTGTATTCATTTATATCGGTAATCCAATGTCGCATATATTCGCGGGCTCCTCCTTTCAGGAGCAAGAGGGTAGACATAATTTTGGACTCATCTTTGGTATGTCCAGTATATTTCAACCAGAGCATTACTTGTTCGAGCCAATCATCGAGATTGACTCCGTCCTTATTGCCACCATATTTCTCTGGTTGGTCAATTTTTACGCCTTTACCCTTGCGACCAAACGACAGCTCATCGTATCGTCCGTGTCGTCGACATTGTTACCGCCTTGTCCTGCCTTCCTTCCCTGCGTAGATGCCCATGCACGAAGTCGATCATGTGATTTCTTTAGGTCCTCTGTCCTTGTTTGGAGATCCTTGACCTCATCATCAAATGCCACCAATGATTCGTTAATGGCCTTGTTATCCTCAGTTAAAGCTGATGAGGTTTTCTCCAAGTCTGCGATTCGAGACTCGGATTGTTGGCGATGTTGGTCTAAGAAGACCGTACGATTGTGGAATTCTGTGGTGCTTTGTTGAGCGTGTTCTGCTTGTTGATTAATTAGCAGTTCATAATGCACAACAGTTTGTTGTCGCATTTGCTCCACCACATTGGTGACGAGATCGACTACCCAATTTTTGACATCATTGGGTATTTGGGCAGTGGGGGGTGTGGTGTCAGTGAGAGCTTGCCGAACAATAGGATTAGGTGGTTGTAAAACAATATTGAGTCATGCGGGAAGCTCCGGAGATGGAGCACGAGAGAAGCTTGGATCATTTGGGGTGGGGGTCGCCATATTACAATTCCTCCTCTATTTCGCGAAGATGTTCCTCGAACTTGACAATATGCCTATTTGTGATTGTGGCCACTCGGACAATTGCTCGACCTGCACGAATGCGGTTTAGCAGGTAAAGGTCGTGGAATATAACCTTGACGAAGGGTTACCACAAGAACCTGGTCTTGTCCCTTACTGCGGGCCACTGATGATTATGATGTATTTCGCAAAGACGTTCGACTTCCTCGAGCCAATCGACAAAACTATTGTATGCTTCGGTGAGATGATCTTCGGGTTGTTCTGTGCCTATTGGGATATAGCAGATATGAATCGCGACGTTCCTCTAATCAAATTCTGAATAGATTTAAAGGGCGTATATATGATATATGTCATGGTAGTCGATGTGAAACGTATCCTCGTATGTGGCAAACGCTTCTCCTGCTCGCTCTTGAAGAGCTCGAGGTACTGAATCCCAAAGATAATCGAACGTGTGTCCGACTGGATTGAGTGGTGTAAAATTCTCGAGATTGTTCGAATCGCCAGATGAAGACATATACAAAATGAATATTCGTATCTACAGCAAAGGTCGCCCTGTGACCTGTATTCCTAGACGATATTTCTGGATAATATCTCTGATTATCCAGCAAGCTTCTCCGCCCTGATGCTTCCTCTCTTGGACGTAGTTGCAGAAGTCGCGAACCACGTGTTGGTGAATGAAGGAAAGCTTGAATTCCGCGATGTCAGTGCGGAGGGATTCGAGCTTGAGTATGAGATGTCGTGGTCATCAAGTTGACGACGGTATCGTTTGGTGAGTAGGATACGAATTTGTCGAAGGGTGCCTTCGACGCGCTGAGTTGAGATAATGGAGACAGCGAGAGGATAGATGAAATGAGACCCAGTAGTGGTCTCGACGTATGTCCCTTGATTGAGATCTGGACCAGATGGTCCTGCAGGTAGACTCGGTCACCTGACTGAGGGAGTCTGGATAATAGAAGCTGAACTTGTGCCCGAGGGGGCCGACCTCCCATAGAAATGTGTCCTGGCCTTGGCAGGGATCTTATGGGCTGCTGCTCGTAGAACTCAATTGGAGTTCTTGCTCGAGGACGACGGATGACACCATCGTTGCTGCGCAATGCCTTGGTGCGGCTTACGCTGGTAGAGTCGGCGACTGATGGAGCATCAGATGAAGATATGACACCGCTAACGTGCGGGTGGACGTGCGAAGATGCAACACTGCGGTGAGTACGCTGGGCAGGCACTCGAGGCAGGTAAGATAAGCAGACTTATTCTTCTATCACAAACTTAGGACGCAGAGTGCTGACTAAGCCTATGACCTTATGATCAAACACTTACTGACTGTTGTCGACGTAAGGATGGACACAAAG
>NW_024468521.1:474925-540858 GCF_001632365.1 Laetiporus sulphureus 93-53 | reverse complement strand
GCGTACCGGTTCGTTCCTTTCTGAACAGCCTAGCGCTGATGTCCTGTGATGTCTTAGTCATGTGCAGATTGAAAGACGTGAAAATCTGTGACAGTGTCGATCTTATGCATAGCCACAATGAATCGGCCTTCTACCCACTATGCTTCTTCTGGTCGACCATCATTATGAACGCGATCTCCGCTGACGTGATCGTGTCGGCATACCCCACACATCTTCTCAGCCGTCGCGATATTTGCTCATACATCATCAGTGATTATCGGTAAGGCACTCACCGCAAGGAGAAAGTACGAAGACTGAGGTTTCTCGTTCGACGACATCCGCACCATGTCCTGCACTCGCTGGAGCTGCCCTCACCGGCGACAGTTCTTCTTAGATGATGGATGCCTCAACCTCGTTTTCGACAATGCACGCACCCACACAGTCAGCGATGTTTTCATCTCGTGGTGGATCAGAGACTTACCCTGTGGTAGGCCGTGGACGGCAACAGAATGAGGGCCCAACGTCTGGGCGGGGTCTCGAGATGACATGGAAGAAGTCTGGGACAGCTTCCCGTAGCTGCAACATGTATTCATCATTTTACGACAATGCTCGAAGTCGTTCGTTTCTTTAAGTGATTCATCCTATTTGGCTCTTGCCTGCGTTGTTGCTGTTCACTAACATGAGGCTGCAGAGATGTAATATAGAGCTACGTTCGCATAAGTGATACACACCGCATCTTCCGCTACTGTGATTGAGTCTTCATGTTATTTGGAACCGGCGCCCGGCGCCTCTTCAACCAAGTATTAGACTATGAGTCGCGCGTCTGTCGATCTGAGGCATCACATGATTTTAGCGTGATGAAGGGTGACAGAATGCCAGAAAGCTAATACACCTTGTACAACTCAAAATCAAACAGTAATAAACTCATTTATATAGTCACAGTTCAATTTTATTTGCGAATGGCATTGAGCAACTTTGGTATTAGTGTGTGATAGTAACAGATGTGCTGGCCACACTGTGAGTCACTGTCTGTCACAGGTCTGCCAGATTCACGTGATGCCGTGGGATATGGATGAGACCATCCGAAGGTTTGCAGCCATCAGATGCACCTTATATATTGGGACTCCGCCGAAAGATGCGTCAGCTAGACGCCGAGTCGAAAGCGATTGTTCAAAGCTCAGCGCGGCGCTTTCGGCAAATTCCGCAATAGCCTCGGGCATCGCGAAAGCCAGGACGATGAAAGCCATCTCGAAAGCCGCACGAAAGCCAACTGTGAAAACCCCTATTATTTCGCATATCGGAGTTGCTTTGCCGCTTCGCGAAGACTGACACATGCGAAATCATACATAAAGGCACTCGATGGTAGGTCGTTTGCACATTTTTCACAGCCGAACATCGACAACTCGTCGACATGTGGCCTATTATCTCGTATCCTGAGGTGTCAATAGACTCATTGAACGAAAAATACGACTACATCGTCGTGGGTGCGTGCAATCAATCTTCCGATCCAGCGACCTGTCCTTATATATGCGACCTAGGTGGTGGCACTGCAGGCTGTGTGCTCGCCAATCGCCTGAGTGCAGACCCATCCAAGACCGTACTGTTGTTGGAACGCGGTCCACGCGCAGATTCATGGGCTTCACGCGTCCCTCTCTTTTCCTCCGACGTCGCGTCGGACGGCTCGCCCACGCTCAAGCGCACCAGCGAGAAACAGGATGAGATTGGCCGGCCGCTTCTGCTGTTCTCGGGTGGGGCACTTGGAGGGACTAGCAGGGTTAATCAGGCGATCTATACGCGCGGGCTGCCTGCAGAGTACGATCGGTGGGCTGCAGCAGGAAGGAAAGGATTGAGTTGGGAGGAGTTAAGGCCGTACTTTCTCAAGTCGGAGTGTGCGTTGTCCGGGGCAGTGGAAGGCATCCACAGCACTGAAGGTGAGCGAGCCGCAATTTACATATCCACGTGACCAATTTTACCTTCAGGCGAATGGAAGAACAGAACGTTGGGCGGCTACCACTTTGACAGTTTCAGCGAGTAAGGGCAAAGTCTCAACAGTGAAACGAAGCTGGAGACTGATGTTCTCCTCGCAGAGCCGTTTCAGCCGCCGAGGTGCTTGGTCTGCCGCACATTGACGACATCAATTCTCCGATTCACCCGCCATTTGGCTGTGGACAACTGCATTTTACCATCGACGAGAAGGGACACCGAAACTCAGCATATGATGCATTTCTCCCGGATTCACTCGCAAACGCACGCAAGGCGAATCTACATATATGTACGAATGTGTTGGTAGAGAAGATTGACGTCCAGCGGCTGGAAAACGGCAGTTGTGCCGCGCGAGGGGTGACCTTGCTTGCAAACGCAGAGAAGAACATGGAGAGGAGAAAACACGTTGAGGCGCATCGAGAGATCGTATTGTCTGTGGGGCTGTTTGGTAGTCCGCAGATTCTCATGCTCAGGTGACAACACAATGGCTTCACTCAGATTGTACGGCGTGCTGAGAAACTGTAGTGGGATCGGACCGTCCGAGCATCTCAAGGAGCACGGCATACCTGTCGTGAAGGATCTCCACGCAGTGGGCTTGAATTTGGTGAATCTCTTCGTTCACAAGGTATCCAACTCCCGGCTGACTTTCGAGCAGCAAGACCATTTTGGTGTATCAGTCGGGTTCTTCGTCCCCATGCGAGACTCGCTGCTATCGCTGCAAACACAACCATGGCGATTCTTCATGGAGCTGCTCCGGTACCTGATCTGGGGGACAGGCCTTCTACTGGGTCCCGTGCTGCAACTTGCGATCTTCATGCACACGGGGCTTTTGGACAGCACGGGGCAGCCGACAAAGGCTGAGAAGGAGTTCAAAGAACAGGTGCCCGGCATTGAGATCATGCCTGTATGCGCGGCCTTCGTCTCTTCACTCGTCGCTGCTAACCCGAACCATAGCTGGCATACGGCAGTATTGACGTTGAGATGCCGCGTTCTCGCGGCCTGTTCAGCTTCCTCAATGTGCTGCTCCACCCCCGAAGCAAAGGCACTGTACGGCTGTCCTCGAGCGATCCACGCGAACCGCTCATCGTCGACCCGCAATTCCTTTCGAACCCTGCCGATATCGTGCCACTGCGCGCCTCGGTGAAGCTGTCGCTTCGTCTGTGCGACCAAATGCGCAAGCACGGGTACATGATGGACGACTGGCTCGTGCCCGAGAGCGAGAGTGACGAGGACCTGGACAGGTTCATCCGGACGCACAATCGCACGACGTACCACTATTCGTCGACGTGTCGGATGGCGCCGGAGGACGACGCCGAAGGTGGGGGTGTCGTGGATGATGAGCTGAGGGTGTATGGTGTGAGAGGCTTACGAGTGGCGGATACCTCGATTCTGCTATGGATTCTGGGAACACACTTGCAGGCTCCTGCGGTGATGATAGGAGAGAAATGCGCGGATATGATACTCAGACCATCATAGGCATCGTGCACGACCTCTCACAGTATATATTTCTGGATGACTGCATATATATGCAGTTAATCACCAACCGATGGCCAACGTGCAACGGGTGTGGCGTATGATTGGGCGCCTGTTAGCATTGCGCTTGCTGCTCGCAACGTCGACCATCAACGTTTCGGCAGCGTTCTCCAGCGCAAGGCCGACGATGCAGGTAACATGATGAGCTCTTCCAAGTCGGACAATCCGTCGCTCGCTCTCGCCTGCAGGTTTGGTAAGTGAATTGAGGCAATTGACCCCGCTCAGCTTGTTGACGACGAGCAGTGTCGACCGATCAGTGGCTCGTAACACATTTTAGTAGTTCGCTGTCCATCGGCCAGGTGAAACAGTGTCTACTATCTAAACTCCTTCCAGGACCTCCTCCTCCATGCCCGCAGACAACAACAACGGGACGCAGGCGTCGTCCACTTTCTCCCATAACTTTCTCCTCGCACGGCCACAGTGACGATGATACGGACAGCGACCGAGGCTCACGCAGCGGCGACCTATCTGATCATGACATGCTGGACGATCTCTTGGATGATGGCACTCATTACCGATTCAAATATATACCAGGTAGTCATTCCATCAACGCTTCCTCGTCCGCCACGCTGGTGGCTCGTGGTGCTGCTCCCAATCCGCCTCCACCGACGCACCAATCCGCAAATTATAAGCTGTTTGCTTTCTCTACTGGTCAGTTGTTGGAGGACCATCTGAGTCTGGCGTGGTATGCGCTTCGCCCGTACGAGCTGTTGGAGCTGTATCCTCGAACGGACGCGCTTGTCATACTCCCTCGCGGTGTTCCAGAGGCATACGTGCGCCCATACTTTGAATCTCGTGTTCGGGCACTACGTATCGTTGGCGCAGATCTAGACGGTTTTGGCGTGCCACAGCTTGATTTGTCTGGGGGGAGTAAGGGAAAGGGAAAGACATGGGAACGAGATCGGAGGAGCGGCAGTGGGAGTGGGGCCGGAACGGGGGAAGGTAGTGAAGGCACAAAGGGTGCAGAAGGTGGCGAGGCGAGAAGGGATAAGCCAAGTCGAAATCGTAGAAAGAAGACCGAATGGCGGGAACGTTGGGTTAACATCCATCAGGGCGTCCTAAAGCTCTGCAAGGACCGCAACGTGAGTACTCAATTCATAATAGTTATTTTGTATGGAGTTACAATCCGGGTAGGGTTTGCAATCCGCGCATTATGCACCTCTCAGTGCCCTTCTCGCCCTTCGTGACGCAGAACATCTCCCCGCGCATGTCATTCCCCCTTATTATTTCTCCGCATATACCTCTCCGACATCCTCGTCGACTACACCGCTCTCTTCACCGACTTTCGTTAACACGAGGTTACAGCAAAGCGACGTAGCGATGTCGGCGCCATCGTGTTCTTCCACTACTTCTGAAGCCATTACGCGAAGGATCATAGGCGCGAAATTCCGCGCAGGCCCATATCCACCTCCGCACTCTCCGACATACGCTCAAGTTGGAACTCCGCCGTTTTCCTCGTCAGGCTCGCGGGCGACTGGAGCGAAGACGGAGGAGCGACGGAGCAGCCTCGGAGATGGCTCAGGAGGATGGTTCCGTCGCGGTTCGCGAGATGGGCTGGCAGAGGGAAGTGTAAGCAAGAAAGGGGTTCAAACCGAGCGCGGGCCGGCAGGTGATGAATTCGAGAGCCACGAACCAGGTGCTGTATCTACCGAAGAAAACGACGATGGCATATGGATCATCATGGATATACCAACCGATGCAGGTAAGTTTCATCATCGATGTGTGCCTATCTTGCCAGTAATTCTGGATCTTATCTCTGCTATCCCGTATCTGTCTCTGTTGCCGAGAAGACATGTTTCAACGCATTTCTCCTGATCACCAGACACAGGCTAATGACTGATCTTATACGCATAGCATTCAACAACCTTCTACGGATTCTGCACCGTAATGCTCCGCAGTCGTGTTCTTCCTCCTTCACATTGCATCTCGCCACATCCCTGGCTTCTCCACAACCACCCTTTGTCCCGTCTTCGACAAGCCCGCCACACGATCCTGATCCTTCGTTCTCACCCCTCGGCAGTCCGAATGCTTCTACCTCCTCACATGCTTCCTCATCGTCAATCTCAGCTGCAGGAGATGTTTTACAGCGCTTCCCGCATAATGAAGACTCGCCGCAGCTTCCTGAGAGCACGTCTCGTGGAGCCTTGCCCTATCCAGAATGGCGCCTTGCCGTTGTTCGGCGAGCGCGGAAAGCCGGAATGGGCGCCCTCGGTCGCGCAATGGAGCTCGTTATGTTCGGTCATGACGATGAAGACGCCTCATCAGGCGGTGACGAGCTGGAGTTCGAGCATGACCAAGACGCTGTTGCTGATACGCCGGTTGAGACAGAGAGCACCATCGACACAATCTTCGACCTGGATGAGGTACCGCAGTCGCAGAGCTCCTCGCATGAGAAGTCAGAACCAAACCTTTCGCCGACACTGTGGAGAAGTATCCTCAACGATGACAGCGAGTCTGAATCTGAGTCGGACGAGAGCGAGCAAGAATGGGAAGCTTGGATGGAGGATCTACCGCGCCAATGGCGAGTGCTGGCTGAGACGGAGGAACGACGTCTGCAGCAACTTGAGCATGGAAGCAGAGCGGGGTCAGACTTTGATGGATGGCGGAGATCGTGGTCGCCAGACTGGGTGAGCGATTGGGGCTGTGAAGACGCGACAAGTGATACTCGCAAGCACGAACTGAGTAGGAGCAGCTCGCCGAGCAGTCCGAAGACTGCGTGGATCGAGAATGCACGGGCAGAGCTCGTCAAGCAGGTTGAGCCACGCACCCTGATTAGCTACTCATCTGCGGATTCTCTGATTCGGCACGCCATGCGTGGTAGCTCATCAAGACCGCATCAATACGTGGGACGTGGAGGGAAATCTTCGCCAGACCGCATACGTCCGCGTTCCCCGCTAGCCACGGAGGTCGACCATTCTTCCGTGATCTCACCGCGGTCCAGAGACACATCAGAGTTTTCAGTGCGCTCGCCGTTACTTGTACGGATGCCTATCCCAGTCACAATGAGGATGACTACTCTGCGTACATCCGCTAGTGTCAGTCGGCTGTCGCAGATCATTGACGATCGAGATTCCCCTCCACCTGGAACAAGCGAAACTGCGACAGACCTGGCAACGACGCTGGTGTACGAAGGATCGGTTGCTCGTGCCGATGCCGTTTACGAACTTACGCCAACAGCGACGCGTACGAAACCCCATCCAGTCAGCTTGCAAGTTGCTACTGCGCCAACCGCTCCGTCTATGTCTATTATCTCCGGTGCATCTTCGCCTTCGAGCAGGGGCAGCTTAGAGAGCATGAAATTCGTCACGCCTGGTTCCGACTCTGATGTTTAATTATTGTACGATATCGTCGCTATATACACTTTCCTTTGTGGGTCTTTGATGTTCTGTAATACCATTGTAAACTATCTGATCTTGTTCCGACTGGGCTATACGGTTGCAAATTGTAATGATTGTGCACTATATGTTATGACTCATCTCTTTTCGAATCGGTGGATGCCCGTTTTCTTCAAATCAACTCTCCAACTTAGGCAGCTCATTCATTCGGCGTTGAAAAGCTGGCTCGCCTCTGCGTCGATGACTCCACAGTGGATTGTGAAAACGACGCTGCATATTTATAGCTGGACAAGAGACGTAGTAGCTGATCTCCGTTACGTTCTGTGGATATAAGAGACTTGGAGTTTTTCGGACTTGCAGCATCACTGACTGTGAGCAACGAACAAGGACGTTCACAAGAGCCTGAGACACTGGCAAGACACATCCGACGTTTTTGCAGCTTTCTCTCAGTGCTTGAAAACATCTCAGGCGATCGCAACGTGAGCCAGGATCAGAAGAACACAAGCAGAGGACAGGCGATGAACACGGAAGTTTGCCCGCGTGCCTGATGCAGTGGTTTGATAGGACAGAATATCCAGCTCTTCGATAACTGTGCCTTGCACAATCCAGCCGACCATCCGACGCGTGTGAGAGTGTACAAGCGATGGACTGGTAGGATCTGAGTGAGCCGTTGATCTACGTGTTGGTATTACAGCGTATAACGGAAGTCGGGAGCACGGTCCCCCATCCTCCTCATATCCTCATCGGAGTATACAACACCTTTCTTCATCATCTCTCGTTGAATTGCATCTCTCTTGCTGTTGATGTGCCTGTATGCTAGAACGGCGATCGGCAAGAAGGTGTAGCCGATGCCTACGAACATCAACTCGAGCGCGTCTGTCAAAATCCCACACATCAATACGTGGAATGCATCGCACGGGACCTTCCTACTCACGGCCCATGATATACCGCGGCTCGTCCTTTGAGAGGTAGATGTTACATGCGATGGCTCCACCAAAGTTGCCGATGCCAATCTGCAGCGCCATCCCAACTGCTCGCTTGTATTGGCCAGCCAGATTGTTGCCAAGCCTGCGAAACGGGTAGACAGGATTAGAGCATGTGCAACAAGAACGACGTACCATGCAACCACTCCTGGAAATGCCCCGTAGGACCCTGCCACGACGAAGAACGTCCCGAAGTACTTCACCCCGTTGCGCGCATTAGAGATGTTGATGGCGAAACCGATGGTGCACATTATAAGGCCAGAGAGAATGAATGGAGATCGTTTCTTGATACGGTCGGACCATACAGCGAATATGACCAAGACGATAGCTGACGCGGGCCCTAAGCAAAACGCTCGCATAGAGAAACTGCAGAGCATACCAGCACATATATACGGCGGCACCGTGAGGAGCTGGCTGATGGCAGTACCATATCCGAAGCTAGCAGTCGCATTAGCATGACAGATGGTTTGTATGAAACTGTTGAGTGTACCCATTGATAAGGGATCTATGAGATGCATTAGACAGTGGACTATGAATGAAGGGCTTTCGAAGAATGCATACGGTAGGAAAAGAGAGATTCCGTACACTGTGGAATGTGTCAGTGGGTTCATTCTCAACGCGCGCATACTGCTCACAAGGGGCACTATTCGACATGTAAACTAGTATCAACACCCAGATCTGAGCTACATGTTTAATATCGAAAGTTCTGCATGAGGCAAGCGATTGGATACGTACCTGCCAATCGGTTAATGCTGCTACGAGGTGCCGCATTTCGAAGTGTTCTTCTTCTCCTACAGAGGAATTGTCGTACTCTCTCGTAGTGTGAATGTAGCGATCATGAAAAAGCAGCAAAGAATTATCTTACTCTTCTTCCAGACAATATATGTGCGCTCTTCTGGCGTCAGGAAATTGGCGGTGCTCGGGAAGTCCACCAACACTACGATCAAATCGCGTTAGTTATTCATCAAACAACATGGGGCATGACTCGAGATAACTCGCTAAAGAACGCTACGCAGCCGACTACCACCGTTGTTAATCCCTCAATAATCTATTTAGAATCCCCGCATTAGCACAGGCATGCATTTCTCGATGAATCGACATGACTTACGAATATCCATGACCACCCAAGTAAGCCGGCACTGCCCGACATGTAGGAGATCCCGAAGGCCAGCAGACCAGAGAAAGCACCTATTCTGCTCGTAAGTTCTCAGCGCCAGCAGATAGAGTCACGAGCCAACCTGCTATCGTCGCACCACCGTAGAAGAGGCCGACGCGGAGCTGGAGCATGTGGCGAGGATACCAAAGGGTGAGGCTGGCATGCATGTAAGTCGTCAGCATCATGACGGAGGGCTATCAGCATGCTGAACACCTGCTCACTAGTACACCACGCCTGGGAATAAGCCTGCCTCCGCGACACCTAGGCATATGCGCGTTCCGACAAGCTGTGGATAGCTGGCGAGAATCGTCATCAACACAGTTCGACGTGCGATTCCGTCATTACTGCAGACGCACGTTTTCACAAGCCCCATGAGCGTCCTGGAAAAGCAAAAATGGTTACTTAGTTACGGATGTTTGGCGTGCGTACATACATGATTATGCCCCATAGAAGCTGCACAAGCATAAATGAGAGTTTCGAATGAACAAGCAAGGCACTTACTGTAATTCCTGGCAGCCATCTCAAGCCGACAATATTAACAAAAGCGGTACACTGGTACTGAGGATAGCCATACCTAGAAGGTTTGAACTTCTTCAACACCATGCTGGTGGGCTTTTCTTAGCATCACGAAACGTCAGGAAGTATGGAGGGAGAGACCCACTTTGCCGGGCATTCGCAAAGGCAATACGGCTTGAATACGAAAATAATGAGCTCGGATCGAGGTTCCCAACGCATAGAATGGACTTACGATGAAGTACATTGTCTATCGTTGTTGTGATCAGCATGCATGTCAACATTATATGTGGGATTAATTCAAACTCACCAGAGCAATGTTATACTTATTCCCTGTCAAATCTAATTGCGTGACAAGGCCTTGGAGCTTCGCATTCCCTAAGCACCCGGTTGAAAAGAAACGGCGTCAGAAAGATGAGCGGCTCTCATTGACACGAGCGAACCAATATTTCCTATGGTGGCTCTGTTGTAAGCGCCATCGATTTCGTAACATCGTCAGGACGAGCTCACCTCTATCCAGAAAAGAACAAAGGTACATAATGGTTAAGATGGGCAGGATGCGTCGGTCCACCTTCCTCCAGAGCCTTTTCTCTTGCTCGGGAGTGAGCGTTGGAGGAGAAGGTAATCCCGCATCCTCGTAGCTAGCGGTGTTGTTGACTTCTGCAGTGTACTCGACCGTGCCGAGTTTACTCTTCTCCGCTACCAGACTGGTACTACCGTCGCTGGGCCTTGTCATGCTGAGTCGCGATGAGCCCCACTAGCAATTGAAGAGGGAAAAGACTGAGCAAGAGAGCTGGAGATAAGATATGCATGTCGCGTTAAAACGCGATGTCGAGTGGCGTTGGTCAAAAACAAGGGCAAGAGTCACAATGCGCTCCAATACTTCGGCACAACCCTTCAGCTTGCCCTCTCGGAAATAGTTGATGCAAGCGAAGCTCACCACTGTGCAGCTGTCCCACACGAGTCTCAGCTGAGCAGCTTGTTGAGCGTTCAGCGACCTTGTGACGCAAACGAGATTGGCCTACTGAGATAAATATTTCCTTTTAGGGCTCCAGGGTATCAGATCCCGGCTCTCCGACGGTGTCAGGCACAGTCAGGGTGCAAGTTGCTGATTCTTTGTGCAGGACTGCACGCAAATTGCTGGAGCATGCATAAGCCAAGACCCGAGTCTACGTGCCAATGCATCAACCATGCCACCTCGGCGACCATATACTAGCAAAGTGGGATGTAACATACTGGTCGCCGATTTACAGCAAAAAGAGAGGCTCATTGGGATAGCCGATGATGTGCTTCATTATGACATATACGAGGCAGATGCCAAGCCGTGAATTAATAGGCCTTCACAGGGCGGTACCTGTACAAGATGCAAGACACAGCCTGCACAGATTTATTTTTCCACGGGAAACCTGATAAAAAAATATCTTAAGCCTGGATATGAAAATAGTTTGGAAATCGGGTGGAAACAATTGAATTATGTTACAATTGCTTCACCGAAACATATCGGTATCACATATTTTTGGACTGAAATATCTTCCTTTGGGAAATAGTTTCACTATTGCTGATACTTTTCGGTGAAACAATTGTAACATAATTTAATTGTCTCTGCCCAATTTCCAAACTATTTCCATATCCAGACATAAGATATTTTCACCATTTTTTGCATCAGGTTTCCCGTGGAAAAATAAATCTATGCAGGCTGTGAGACAGCGAATAGATCCTGCCGAAGCATAGCATCTCCGTAAGTCCAAGTACATGAGGAATTTGGTGATTGGTGTGCGCACCGTTAAAAATGTGGACATTATGTCTGGGGGCAAACTGGGCGGAGTTTCAACAAGCTGTGGTTCAGTGTAATGGCTTGACTCAGGAGATGAGAGCGACACGAGGAGCGAAGGCAGTGAGGAGCAAAGAGGATGGATAGGAAGGTACGTCGAGAGACTACTGGCGTTGTACCTGCGACGATTCCTAATGAACTGTCACAGCTTTTATACATGTAGGACAAAAGTATTACTAAGGAAGAATGTAAGACTAGTATCATAAGCAGCAGCGGAAGCAACTGTCACAGCACCGCTGGATAAGAGATCAAAAAGACTAAAAAGGGACAGTCACGTGGAACGTGCTGCCCTGGTCCCCCTGATCCCTATAATCCCCCTGAACACTTATGTGGTGCAAGAGCCTAAGACTTACTTGTCGATGAAGCAAGTGCTTGGAAGGGTGAGAGATATATGCAGGAGCTGGTAGGCTCAGTAGGTGCTACAGTGGTAGATGAGGAGAAACAATCTGAAGTCTCGTCCTCTACATGCTGGTCTTATATACATGTACAGGAGCCTGATTACATAACCTTCATCGTACCACTACTATAAAATAGATGATTGGCTATCTATGTATCTAGGCAACTATCTCATACATGGAACAATGAGTGGGAAGATCTATCCATAAGTAGAACAATAGATGAGAAGATCGATGTACTCCTGTGGCAACGGTGAGATAATCCATCCTATCTTGGCTTCTGGCTAAACTAATAGGAGGTGGGAGGCCGATGCGCAACAATAGCCCTTGTTCCCTTTGTTTCCAAATGGGTGCCTCTATTGTATCCTGGAATAGACAGGTCCGACCATATCATCCGTGGGTCTGAACCATAACATGTGATGTGGACTATCACCTGATCTCTACACGTCAGGTCTGTGGCTGAGTGGCATGAGATATTGGTGAAGCACATGATCTGTGGTGTGAGAAAAGTCACGTGCGAACTTTGTGGCAAAAATCTGTGACACTACCCCCCTCTCAAGGCTCATTGTCCTGAGGAGCTAAAACCTTTATTTCTCGTTCTAGTTGCTCGCAACATTTGGTAGCTTTGGGAGGGAAGCCCTTGGATGTAATATTATCTGGGCTATTCTGTCTCCCAGCTTGACCGAAAATACGAAATCTATTGTGTTAATCAGTACGACCTTGAGTTCTCCAGTGTAATCAGGGTCAACGACTCCTGCACCCACATCAATTCCTCATGCAGCCAGTCTGCTGCGTGGAGCTATTTGTGTATAGGTGTGTTTGGGAGGGTCAATTGCGACTCCCGTTCCTACCACAGCTCGTGAATGCAGAGGGATTTTGTGCATTTCTGCTGCATAAATATCTCATCCTGCTGCTTCATTTGAGGATTTTTTTGGTGATTTGGTGAGATCTGTCATTTTATGATACAGGAAGAACTCATCCAGATGGTCCGACATATTGATTCTGTGTGTGGAGATCAGTGCAACTTCATACTGTATGAGGATAATTCGAAGCATTTTCCACCAAAAGTGATGACCCTGATTGGTGCTTTGGCTGCATCTGGGTGTTGCTGGTGGAATTCTTGAAGAGGCTCATCGGTGTTGGTGAGATTTGTTCGGGGTTCCCATGTTTCATCGGAATGGTCATAGCCTTTCCATTTGACGAGGTATTGGACCCTTCCCCTCACGACCTTTGAGTCTAGTATTTCTTCAACTTCGAATTCTGGCTCTCCTTCGATTTCTATAGCTGGGGGCTTTGGGGGCTCATGGTTTGTGACCGTGTCTTGATGGTACATGATCAACTTGCTGGCATGGAAGACTGGATGGACCTTCATCTGCCTGGGCAATTCCAGTCTGAACGTGACTGGGCCTAGTTTCTGAAGTACTTTGTACAGTCCGAAGTTTTGTGTGCTTAGCTTTGCGGATTTAACTTTTACTCTGAGATCTTTTTCTTTGAGTAGTACTAGGTATCCGACTTTGAATGGGACTTCTCCCTTTTTCTCATCGAAGTACCATTTCATTCGTGAAGCTGAAACTTCCAATGCTGCCTTTGCCTGTTCTTGTGCCTCGGATCGGTGGGCAAATAGATGTTCCAATGAAGGGTGACATATTGATTCGTGTACGTCTGGTGCCATTTTTGGATGTCAGCCATATTCGACAAAGAATGGGGAAAGTGCAGTGGACTCATGGGTCTGGTTGTTGTATGAAACTTCTGCTGTTGGCAGGTAATGGACTCAATCATTTTGTCTGTGGTTACAGTACATGTGAAGGTACTGTTCCAACACCTGGTTAACCCTTTCCATCTGACCGTCTGTTTGGGGATGATATGCTGTAGACATTGTAGACTTAATACTGAGCTTCTGGTAAAACTCCTGGAATAGTTTGCTCGCAAATTGAGTACCTCTGTCTGAGATAATCTGGCGTGGCAATCCGTGGAGTTTGAAGACTTCATTATAGAATACGTTAGCGACTTGCGACGATGTGACTGTGTCATCCATTGCATAGAAGTGCGCTCACTTCGTGAGTCTGTCTACGATGACAAGTATTGCCATCTTCCTTTCTCCCCTAAAGTCCATGGCTGGTGGAAGTTGTGTGATGAGATTGACTGTGACGATTTTTCATGGTCCTCCTGGTACCTCATTTGATTGTAGTAGTCCACATGGTTTTTCTCTGGAGTACTTGTTGCGTTGACAACTGTCGCAGCCTTGTACATATTGCTTAACCATTACAGACATTCCTGGCCACCAATAATTCCGAGTGATAAGCTCCAACGTCTTGAACCTGCCTGGGTGTCCAGCTGGTAATGTGTCATTATGGAGCTTTATTAGGTCGAGGCATAGTTGTTGATCTTTTGGGACGTAAACCTTTCCACGATGGAGTGGCAGTCCGTGCTCAAAGTTCCATTCTGCGAGATTTTTTCTAAAATCGTGCTGTCCTGTAGTCAAAAGTGCACGATAATCCTTGGTCATCATGTCATCTGTGAGTGCCTTCTTGATCCTTTCCAGTAGTTGAGCATCATCAACTTCAGATGTGTGAGTGGGTCGGATCGCATTGATAGCGAAAAATTCAGGTTTTAACAGCATTTGGTTCGAATTGTCGCTGTCTACCCCCCTCTCATGGTCTGGCCTCCTGGACAGAGGATCAGCATGTAGCATTGTCTTTCCAGGTCAGTGACTGAGTACAAAATTGAATCGTGTGAGGTATAATGCCCAGCGCGCTTGACGCTGGGATAATTTCTGTGCCTGACAGAAGTATGTAAGGTTGAGATGGTCTGACCAAATCTCAATGGGTCCTGGGTGTATTCTTCTAGTGCCCTAATGATTGCAAGCATCTCCTTGTCGTAAATCTCGTAGTTTCGCTCATGTTCATTGAGTGACTTGGAGTAGTATGCGACTGGATGCTAAAGCTTGTCTTCTCCCAGTTGTTCGAGTACTGCACCAGTTGCATAGTCTGAAGAATCTGTCTCCAGTCAGTAGGGTGCAGTGTCGTTGGGGAGTTGTAGGATCAGGGCTGAAGTGAATGCTGTTTTGAGTGCACTGAAGGCTTGGTCTTGCTCTTCCTTCCATTGCCAGGGCACGTCCTTACAGGTGAGAAGTGTTAAAGGTCGTGCGAGTTTCGCAAAGTCCTTTATAAATCGCCTGTAGAAATTCACGAATCCTAAAAAGGCCTGTACTTGTTTAACCTTAGTAGGTGCGGGCCAGCCAAGTACACCTTCAACTTTAGCAGGGTCCATCTGTACTGAGTTCTTGCTGATGATCATGCCAAGGTACTCGATTGAGGACTGTTCAAAGAAGCATTTCTCCAGTTTGGCATATAAGTCATTGTCCTGGAGGTGCTGTAGAACTGCTTTTACTAGTCGTCGGTGTTCTTCGACATCATCTGTAAAAATGATCTGTAGTCTTAGTGCCTCAAAAGCCTCAGGATTATCGCGTTGGCGTGCCAGTTCTTGCAGGCTGGGTGAGCCTTGTTCTGACCCAAAGATGAAAATAAACTCGGCCTGGTACAGTACTATATGCAAGAAAGTTAATCAATAATGCTAACTAAGAGTTTGGAAACCTAATGTTAAAATTTGATGGTAAAACCATTCCTAGTTATTGGCAAAAGCCTATAATTTAATGGTTAGAATAGTTTCGTCGTCTAGGTAGACTACCACCTTTCAGTACGAATTAAGTCTTCAAGGACTGTAATCATCATTGTTTGGAAGGTGCTGGGAGCGTTGCAGAAACCGAAGTACATTATGGTGGGTTTGAAGAGGCCACAATGTGTGATAAAGGCGGCTTTTTCTTCGTCTCCCTCCCTAATCCTTATGTTGTTGAACCCCCATCTCAGATCAAGCTTCGTAAATATGCTAGCATGTGAGAGTCTGTCGATGAGGTCCAAAATGCGTGGGATTGGGAACTTGTTCTTCTTTGTTACTGTGTTAAGGTTCCTATAGTCTTGTACTAGCCTCAGTGATCCGTCTTTCTTTTTGACGAAGAAGACAGGTGCTGCTGTTGGACTTCTTGATCTCTTGATGTATCCTTTGACCAACTCTTGGTCTATTCATGTGTCGAGCGAATTTCTTTCCTGTAGGTTCATAGGATATAACTTTGCCGGGCATGGGTCTGGAACAAGTTCGATTGGATGATCGTAGGGCTTTCTTGTGGGCATTCGTTCTGACTGCTTCTTGGAGAACACATTGCCATACTCATGGAAGTGTTCGGGGATATAGGCTGACCAGTAGTCTTTGTCCTGTTCTTCATTTTGTGGTGCTCTATCCTGATTCCTCTTGGTGTCAAGACCCATAATGAGTGATGTCACGGCTTGTGCATCAGGGTCTTCTGATAATGACACCCATCTAATGAAGCTGTCCATGTCATTCCAGTTGTCACCTAACTCCTGGGAACTGACGAACTCTATCAGGTCTTCGATGTGGGGGATGTTTGTGTCTTCCAGGTCCTCCTCCTGGATCGCTATCTGTGAAGGTGCACATCTTTGTGGGCATTGGGTGAAATCAACTGTGAGTTTTCCCCAATTTACTTCTGGATTGTGCTCCTTGAGGAAACTCATGCCTAGTATAATGTCCTTATGGCCTATATCGGTAACCAGAAGACTTTGTCTGCTTGTGTGGTTTCCGATAGTTATACTAAGAAGAACCCTTTTCTTAATGGTTCCACCTTTGTTGTGAGATGCATCTGCATTATAAACCCTTATCTCCTTCTCAAGTGAGATCGTAGCAAGTCTCAACTGATCAACCAGCCATGGGTTGATGTAGCAAGAATATGCTCCTGAATCGAGGAGTGTCTCAGTCTGGACTTCCCTTACTCCCTGTTTGAGGTGAACAGGTAAATCGATCGCATGTTTTGACGAACCAGTAGATGCGATATATAGAAAACTTGATACTGGTACATGCGAGAGCGAGTAGGTACTACTACAATGTTTATGGGAACTCTGGCCAGACCTCAGAGAACCCACTGAAGAAAATCCTCATCATCTTTCACCTCCATGATCCTAGCTGCTTCAACAGCTGGTTTCAGTTCTGCATCCTTTTCTTTCCCTTTCATGTCGTAGCTGGCGACGAAAGCACGGACTGCTTCCTCTCTCACCTTGCCGTCGTCGGAGCTGCTTGATGTCACCATTGTAGACATTGCCCTTGTTGCTTGTCCCCGTCTTGGCATTTCGAATTTGCCTTTGTATTTGGGGTCTGGGCAGTGCTGTTTAAATATGAAGGGGTGTTTCCCGCATCATACGCACAGCTTCTTCTCCAGCCAGCCTTCTTGCTTCTTGGTGAGTGTGGATACTCGATCCACATTCATTGCATTGAGGTCTCTTCGAGGCTTTGGTGCCTGTGATGATGATGCCATTGTTGTTGTTCCGCGCTGTCCTGCTTTGTCAGCTCTGAACTTGGACTTGAGTTGCAAACATAGATCGAGGTACTCTGGCCATGTGGTTGGGTCTGCGATACCTAAGCTGTCATGGGTTACCATTGCCTGGCAGACGTCCTTGTCTTGATGTTCAGCGATATAACCGATGAGCACTGTGTGCCCCAAGTTGGTCTTGGTGGCTCATTGGCAGAACGTTTCTGTGAAGGATACCATTGTGGGATACGTCTTGCTGCAGATTTCCTTCAAATGCTGCTGCGCATCCTTATCCGGGTCGAGGGTCCTGTAGTTCACTTTGAGAATGTCGACGAAGTCTTCCCATGTACTGAGTGACTGCTGTGCCACTGCCTTGGTTGCGTACTTGGACATGTAGGTGAACGCACCATCTTCCAAATGCAGCAGTGCTGTGGTGATTTTATGTTCGTCATCGTTGATCTCGTTCCACCGCATCCATATATCAAGTTGTTGGAGCCAGTCCTCCAGGCTTCCTTTGCCTGAGTAGTGTGGAGGTTCAGCAATTTTGACATGGGGTTTGTGCAATTGGACTGTGCCGGATGTTTGACCTTGCACCATTGAGACGCCGCTTGCCTTGAGCAAAGCTAGCTCATGTCGCAGCTTAGTGTTTGCTGCCTTGATCTTCATCATTTCTTTCTCAATGTCTAGCATTGCCCCTTGTGTTCCCGTGAGCTCATCATTAAGAACTGTCATATGTGCATCTTGCACTTGGATCATGTCCTTCAGCTTTCTGATTTCCGTCTGAAGGACTGCCTTCTTTAATCGGTGTTCACTTCAGTTTGTCTGGATGACAGCGTTGAAGGCTCTCTTATGCTCGTACAGTTTGTTGTCGAGCACGTTATCGACTTTTGCGACTTCCGTGTGTACCGTAAGCTTCATGATAACTATAACCCATTCGTGGATGTGGTCCGGGACTTCTCCGAGAGCAGATTGCCTGAGGGCATCTTCTAGATGCTCGAATTGTTGTCCATCAAACTCCCAGATGGGAGGGACATAGGTGGGTAAGAGTGATGGTGTCAGGGATGTGGGTCCTCCAACTTGCGACACAGAGTCTTGGGGTCCTAGCCCTGGCTCGGGTGAATTGCATTGTGATGCACGTGGGGTACTTCCACCTTGTGCTGCTTCGATGTTAGGATGGAGTATATCTTCCATTCTTTGTCTGAAGGTAGATGCATATGCTTGATCTGCTCCTTCCATTGCGATGTAAAGATATGTAGACTAATACAAAAAGTTCAAGTATTGCTTCTTCGCGATAAAGACCAGGGCTTTTGCGATCTCCTGCAGCCTTTCTTCCTTCCCTATCTGCTTGAAACTAATGCCTCCTATCTCCAAACAGACTGTGTTTATGACCTGCTTCTTGATGAATGTGTATGTGCACGTTCCAGTGTGTAGGTCAGTGCTGACCTTGTCAAGTTCTGTAGCGAGGCTGTAAATCGGCCCCTGATGCTCGTCTTTGAGACGATATGTGAAGGCTCCTAGGATAGGCTGGAGCTGAAAGTGAGTAGCGTCCACTTGTTTTGTGAGCATCTCGATGTGAATCGTCAGTCTGACTCGGGATGGGAATGGGTGAATGGGGCGAGCAATGGGGTTTGTCTTTACAAAGTTCAGTAGTGGCCATCCTGGGATGGGAGCGATGATGGGGAGAGGGACTGCGTTGGATGTAATAAGCTCTGTGGGTGGTGCTGGCTTGTGACTACCAGTAGTGAGGCATCGTCATCTGGGCTTATAGCATTTAAGTGGTGGGGTGTGATCACGAGGCTTGCAGATGATTCCACGCTTTATGATGTGCATAGTATTGATGACCCTGGCTGCTGCATGCTGCCTGTCTGTGAATGAGGTGCCTAGTGAGGCAAGGGTGAGGAGCCTTCCGTGCTTCTTATTGGTTTCCTGATGCTTGTAGTGAGCGTCGAGGTCGATCCCGGGGGTGGCCTTGCACTTTGGTGCCTTGGGCGGCTCAGAGTCTTGCTGAGGCTCATGCCAGGTAGAGATCAGATTGGAATGTTTGTTAAAAAAGCCGCACACTATGGCTGAAACTGCTTGCACTGAAATACGTGGCCACTTGTGTTAGACACTAAGCAGGGGCACAGAAAATGGTCAGATTGTTTCTAATGTCACAGCACTGCTGGACAAGAGATCAAAAAGACTAAAAAGGGACAGTCACATAGAATGTGCTGCCCTGGTCCCCCTGATCCCTATAATCTCCCTAAACGCTTATGTGGTGCAAGAGCCTAAGACTTACTTGTCGATGAAGCAAGTGCTTGGAAGGGTGAGAGATATATGCAGGAGCTGGTAGGCTCAGTAGGTGCTACAGTGGTAGATGAGGAGAAACAATCTGAAGTCTCGTCCTCTACATGCTGGTCTTATATACATGTACAGGAGCCTGATTACATAACCTTCATCGTACCACTACTATAAAATAGATGATTGGCTATCTATGTATCTAGGCAACTAAACCATACATGGAACAATGAGTGGGAAGATCTATCCATAAGTAGAACAATAGGTGAGAAGATCGATGTACTCCTGTGGCAAAGGTGAGACGATCCATCCTATCGTGGTAATGGCTATACCTTGAGCTGATTGCCTAGATGATCCCAAACAATAGTCCTTGTTCCATTTGTTCCCAAATGGGTGCCTCTATTGTATCCTGGAATAGACAGGTCCGACCGTATCATCCGCGGGTCTGGACCATAACATGTGATGTGGACTATCACCTGGTCTCTACGCGTCACGTCTGTGGCTGAGTGGTGTGAGATATTGGTGAAGCATGTGATCTGTGGTGTGAGAAAAGTCACATGCAGACTTTGTGGTGAAAATCTGTGACAGCAACATCAGCAAAAAGGCCTTAGCCATATAGTGTCCACCTGCCACTATGTAGTGCCCATTGCCTCGGTAGCACCCTGTTCATGCTATGGAGGGCATTGTAGATCTACATTGTCTGCTTTCCATGCTACACAACACTACAGAGTCTCAAGTGGCTGTCACTAATATGTTACCTACCCAATGAAGATACGACATAGATTCTACTGAGACTCGAGAGTCAACATGTCAGAAGAGCAAATAATGTATGTATTATTCATTTTTATGTATAAGGTAGTGTAAGCACTCAAGGTGCTTGAAGAAGACAGTGGTGTCTCTGAACCCTGTCTTCCACCAACTTGTAACAATATTGATATCCCTCGCTTGGAGCCAAAGCAAGGCTCTCACCGGTCGATGTGGCTCCTGGACGCTTTTCATTGTTTGACAATGTTTGCTCATAAAGGCTTATTTGTTGGCAGGCCTAGCTGCTGCATCACATCTACATAAGTTGAAGGTGAGCAAGGGATCTGCCGCTAAGGGCAGCACTCCTCGAGTTATGAGCTTAAGATGTGTACGTATTCGTAACAGTGCATTACAATGCCACAGCCATTGGCCAGATAGTCACTGACTCTGTGGAAACATGCTTATGTATGCTTCGACCATTCCCATAGCACTTACAGAAACATTTTCTGTGCTCCTTGTCACAGATTTTCACCACAAAGTCTGCACGTGACTTTTCTCACACCACAAATCACGTGCTTCACCAATATCTCATGCCACTCAGCCACAGATGTGACATATAGAGATCAGGTGATGGTCCACATCACACATTATGGTCCAGACCCGCAGATGATACGGTCGGACCTGTCTATTCCAGGATACAATAGAGGCACCCATTTGGGAACAAAGGGAACAAGGACTATTGTTACGCATTGGCCTCCCACTTCCTATTACTTTAGCCAGAAGTTAAGATAGGCATGATGTTCACACCAGAGAACAAAAGAGAAACAAGATAGACACGATGTTCACATGCGCTACTGCAGCAACCATCGATCTTCTCACTTATTGTTCTACTTTTGGACATTCCATTGTTTCATGTATGGCTATTAGCTTATACCCATAGATAGGTAGCTTAGGTAAGATAGCCTGCTGTACATGTATATAAGACCAACATGTAGAGGATGAAACTTCAGATTGTTTCTCCTCGTCTACCACTGTAGCATCCACTGAGCCTAGCAGCTCCTTCATATATATCTCTCACCCTCCAACTGCTTGCTTCACCAAGTAAGTCTTAGGCTCTCAAGCCACATAAGGGTTCAGGGGAATTATAGGGATCAGGGGGATCAGGGCGGCACGTTCCACGTGACCATTCCTTTTTAGTCTCTTTGTTCTCTCGTCTAGCAGTGCTGTGACATTAGAAACAATCTGATCATTTTCTGTGCCCCTGCTTAGTGTCTAACACAAGTGGCCGCATATTTTCAGCACAAGCAGTTTCAGCCATAGCACACGGCTTTTTTGACATAACTTCCAATCTGATCTCTACCTGGTGTGAGCCTCAGCAAGACTCTGAGCTGCCCAAGGCACCAAAGTGCAAGGCCACCCCCAGAATCGACCTCGACGCTCACTACAAGCATCAAACCAACAAGGAGTGCAGAAGGCTCCTCACCCTTGCCTCACTAGGCACCTCATCTACAGACAGGCAGCGAGCAGCAGCCAGGGTCATCGATACTATGCACATCATAAAGTGCGGAATCATTCGCAAGCCTCATGATTGCGCCCACCGCTCGAACGCTACAAGCCCAGATGAGGATGCCTCACCACTGGTGGTCACAAGCTGGCACCACCTCCAGAACTCATTATATCCAATGCAGTCCCTCCCCCCATTATTGCTCCCATCCCAGTCAAGCCACTGCTGAACTTCATAAAGACAAACACCATTGCTCATCCCATTCACCTGCTCCCATCTCGAGTTAGGCTGACAATTCACATCGAGATGCTCACCAAACAGGTGGACACTACTCGCTTTCGACTCCAACCTATTCTGGGAGCTTTCACATATTATCTTAAAAATGAACACCAGGGACTCATTTATAGCCTCGCTACAGAGCTCAACAAGGTCTGCGCTGACCTACACACCGGAACACGCACATATACATTCATCGAAAAGCAGGTTATTAACACGGTCTGTTTGGAAATAGATGGGATTAGTTTCAAGCAAATAGGAAAGGAGAAAAGGCTACAGGAGATCGTCAAAGCTCTGGTTTTTATCACGAAGAAGCAATACCTGAACTTCTTGTATTAGTCTACATATCTATATCACAATGGAGGGAGCTGATCATGCATACGCATCTATGTTCAGGCAAAGAATGGACGATATACTCCACACAAACATTGAGAAAGCACATGACGGAAGCACTCCACGCGCCTCACAATGCAACTCACCCGAGCCTGGGCTAGGACCCCAGAACTCTGCATCGCAAGTCAGAGGACCCACATCCCTGACACCGTTACTCTTACCTGCCTATGTTCCTCCCACTTGGGAGTTTGAAGGGCATCAATTTGAGCACCTAGAAGATGCACTCAGACAGTCCGCTCCTGGTGAAGTCCTGGATCACATCCGAGAATGGGTAATCATCGCAATGAAGCTTACGGTCCACACTGAAGTTGCCAAGGTCTATAATGTGCTCGGCAACAAGCCGTACGAACACAAGAGGGCCTTCAAATCATTGATTCAGAACAACAAGAACAAACACTGATTAAAGGAGGCAGTCCTCCAAACTGAAAACAGCAAGCTCAAGGACAGGATCGAAGCACAAGATGCACATATAATGGTGCTCAACGATGAGCTCTCAGGAATGCAAGTGGCAATGCTAGACATAGAAACAGAGATGATGGAGATCAAGGCAGCAAATACCAAGCTGCGGCATGAGCTAGCTTCACTCAAAGCAAGCGGTGTCACCGTGATGCAAGGTCAAACATCCAGTATGGTCCAATCGAACAGGCCACACGTCAAAATTGCCGAACCTTCACACTACTCGGACAAAGGAAGTCTGGAGGACTGGCTCCAACAACTCAGTATATGGATGCAGTGGAACGAGATCAATGATGATGAGCACAAGATTACCACGGCACTGTTGCACTTGGAAGGTGGAGCATTCACCTACATGTCTGAATATGCAACAAGGGCAGCAGCACAGCAATCACTCGGTACTTGGGAAGACTTTGTCAATATTCTCAAAGTTAACTACAGGACGCTCGACCCAGACAAGGACACGCAACAGCACTTGAAGGAGATCTGTGCAAAGACCTACCCCACAATGGTCTCCTTCACAGAAAAATTCTGTTAATGGGCCACCAAGACCAACTTGGGACACACAGCTCTCATCGGTTATATCGCTGAACATCGCGACAAGGACGTACGCCAGGCAATGGTAACACGAGACAGTCTAGGCATCATCGACCCAGTCACATGGCCAGAGTATCTTGACCTCTGCCTGCAACTCGAGTCGAAGTTCAGAGCCAATAAAGCAGGACAGCGCGGAACAACAACAACATCATCATCGACACCACGAGCCCTGAAGGACCCCAACATGATGGTTGTGGATCGAGTATCCACACTCACCAAGGAACAAGAAGGATGGCTGGAAAGGAAGTTGTGCGTACAATGCGGGAAACACCCCTTCGTATTTAAACAGCATTACCCAGACCCCAAGTATAAAGGCAAATTCGAAATGTCAAAATGCGGACAAGCAATGAGGGCAATATCGACAATGGCATCATCAACCAGCTCCGATGACAGCAAGGCAAGAGAGGAAGCAGTCCGTGCTTTCATCGCCAGCTACGACGTGAAGGGAAAAGAGAAAGAGGCAGAACCGGAGCCAGCTGTCGAAGCAGCTAGGATCACGGAGGTAGAAAATGATGAGAATTTTCTTCGGCGGGTTCTCTGAGGTCTGGCCAGAGTTCCCATAGACATTGTAACAGTACCTACTCGCTCTCGCATGTACCAGTATCGAGTTTTCTCTATATTGCATCAACTGGTTCATCAAAACATGTGATCGATTTACCTGTTCACTTCAAACAGGGAGTAAGGGAAGTCCAGACTGAGGCGCTCCTCAATTCAGAAGCATATTCTTGCTACATCAACCTGTGGCTGGTTGATCAGTTGAATCTTGCTACGATCTCACTTGAGAAGGAGATCAGGGTTTATAATGCAGATGCATCTCACAACAAGGGTGGAACCATTAAGAAAAGGGTTCTTCTAAGTATAACTATTGGAAACCACACAAGCAGACAAAGTCTTCTGGTCACCGATATAGGTCACAAGGACATTATACTAGGCATGAGTTTTCTCAAGGAGCATAACCCAGAAGTAGATTGGGGAAAACTCACGGTCAATTTCACCCACTGCTCACAGAGATGTGCACTCACAGGTAGCAGTCCAGGAGGAGGACCTGGAAGACACAAACATCCCCCACATCGAAGACCTGATGGAGTTCATCAGTTCCCAGGAGTTAGGTGACAACTGGAATGACATGGACAGCTTCATTAGATGGGTGTCATTATCAGAAGACCCTGATGCACAAGCCGTGGCATCACTCATTATGGGTCTTGACACCAAGAGGAATCAGGATAGAGCACCACAAAATGAAGAACAGGACAAAGACTACTGGTCAGCCTATATCCCCGAACACTTCCATGAGTATGGCAATGTGTTCTCCAAGAAGCAGTCAGAACGAATGCACACAAGAAAGCCCTATGATCACCCAATTGAACTTGTTACAGAGGCATCATTACCATGCCCGGCGAAGTTATATCCTATGAACCTACAGGAAAGAAATTCGCTCAACACATGGATAGACCAAGAGTTGGCCAAAGGATACATCAAGAGATCAAGAAGTCCAACAGGAGCACCCGTCTTCTTTGTCAAAAAGAAAGACGGATCACTGAGGCTAGTACAAGACTATAGGAACCTTAACGCAGTAACAAAGAAGAACAAGTTCCCAATCCCACGCATTTCGGACCTCATCGACAGACTCTCACATGCTAGCATGTTTACGAAGCTTGATCTGAGATGGGGGTTCAACAACATAAGGATTAGGGAGGGAGATGAAGAAAAAGCCACCTTTATCACACATCGTGGCCTCTTCAAACCCACCATAATGTACTTCAGTTTCTGCAACGCTCCTAGCACCTTCCAAACAATGATGAATACAGTCCTTGAAGACTTAATTTGCACTGGAAAGGTGGTAGTCTACTTAGACGACATCCTCATATTTACGGACGATCTTGAAGAACACCGACGACTAGTAAAAGCAGTTCTACAGTGTCTTTGGGACAATGACTTATATGCCAAACTGGTATTATGCTTCTTTGAACAATGCTCAATCGAGTACCTTGGCATGATCATCAGCAAGAACTTGGTACAGATGGATCCTGCTAAAGTCGAAGGTGTACTTGGCTGGCCCACACCTACTAAGGTTAAACAAGTACAGGCCTTTTTAGGATTTGCAAATTTCTACAGGCGATTTATAAAGGACTTTGCGAAGCTCGCATGACCTTTAACGCTTCTCACCTGTAAGGACGTGCCCTGGCAATGGAAGGAAGAGCAAGACCAAGCCTTCAGTGCACTCAAAACAGCATTTACTTCAGCCCTGATCCTACAACTCCCCAACGACACTGCACCCTACTGACTGGAGACAGATTCTTCAGACTATGCAACTGGTGCAGTACTCGAACAACTGGGAGAAGACAAGCTTTGGCATCCAGTCGCATACTACTCCAAGTCACTCAATGAACATGAGCGAAACTACGAGATTTACGACAAGGAGATGCTTGCAATCATTAGGGCACTAGAAGAATACACCCAGGACCCATTGAGATTTGGTCAGACCATCTCAACCTTACATACTTCCGTCAGGCACAGAAATTATCCCGGCGTCAAGCGCGCTGGGCATTATTCCTCACATGATTCAATTTTGTACTCAGTCACTGACCTGGAAAGACAATGCTACATGCTGATCCTCTGTCCAGGAGGCCAGACCATGAGAGGGGGGTAGACAGCGACAATTCGAATCAAATGCTGTTAAAACCTGAATTTTTCGCTATTAATGTGATTCGATCCGCTCACGCATCTGAAGTTGATGATGCTCAACTACTGGAAAGGATCAAGAAGGCACTCACAGATGACATGATGACCAAGGATTATCGTGCACTTTTGACTACAGGACAGCACGATTTTAGAAAAAATCTCGCAGAATGGAACTTTGAGCACGGACTGCCACTCCATCGTGGAAAGGTTTACGTCCCAAAAGATCAACAACTATGCCTCGACCTAATAAAGCTCCATAATGACACATTACCAGCTGGACACCCAGGCAGGTTCAAGACGTTGGAGCTTATCACTCGGAATTATTGGTGGCCAGGAATGTCTGTAATGGTTAAGCAATATGTACAAGGCTGCGACAGTTGTCAACGCAACAAGTACTCCAGAGAAAAACCATGTGGACTACTACAATCAAATGAGGTACCAGGAGGACCATGAAAAATTGTCACAGTCAATCTCATCACACAACTTCCACCAGCCATGGACTTTAGGGGAGAAAGGAAGATGGCAATACTTGTCATCGTAGACAGACTCACGAAGTGAGCGCACTTCTATGCAATGGATGACACAGTCACATCGTCGCAAGTCGCTAACGTATTCTATAATGAAGTCTTCAAACTCCACGGATTGCCACGCCAGATTATCTCAGACAGAGGTACTCAATTTGCGAGCAAACTATTCCAGGAGTTTTACCAGAAGCTCAGTATTAAGTCTACAATGTCTACAGCATATCATCCCCAAACAGACGGTCAGATGGAAAGGGTTAACCAGGTGTTGGAACAGTACCTTCACATGTACTGTAACCACAGACAAAATGATTGAGTCCATTACCTGCCAACAGCAGAAGTTTCATACAACAACCAGACCCATGAGTCCACTGCACTTTCCCCATTCTTTGTCGAATATGGCTGACATCCAAAAATGGCACCAGACGTACACGAATCAATATGTCACCCTTCATTGGAACATCTATTTGCCCACTGATCCGAGGCACAAGAACAGGCAAAGGCAGCATTGGAAGTTTCAGCTTCACGGATGAAATGGTACTTCAATGAGAAAAAGGGAGAAGTCCCATTCAAAGTCGGATACCTAGTACTACTCAAAGAAAAAGATCTCAGAGTAAAAGTTAAATCCGCAAAGCTAAGCACACAAAACTTCGGACTGTACAAAGTACTTCAGAAACTAGGCCCAGTCACGTTCAGACTGGAATTGCCCAGGCAGATGAAGGTCCATCCAGTCTTCCATGCCAGCAAGTTGATCATGTACCATCAAGACACGGTCACAAACCATGAGCCCCCAAAGCCCCCAGCTATAGAAATCGAAGGAGAGCCAGAATTCGAAGTTGAAGAAATACTAGACTCAAAGGTCGTGAGGGGAAGGGTCCAATACCTCGTCAAATGGAAAGGCTATGACCATTCCGATGAAACATGGGAACCCCGAACAAATCTCACCAACACCGATGAGCCTCTTCAAGAATTCCACCAGCAACACCCAGATGCAGCCAAAGCACCAATCAGGGTCATCACTTTTGGTGGAAAATGCTTCGAATTATCCTCATACAGTATGAAGTTGCACTGATCTCCACACACAGAATCAATATGTCGGACCATCTGGATGAGTTCTTCCTGTATCATAAAATGACAGATCTCACCAAATCACCAAAAAAATCCTCAAATGAAGCAGCAGGATGGGATATTTATGCAGCAGAAATGCACAAAATCCCTCTGCATTCACGAGCTGTGGTAGGAACGGGAGTCGCAATTGACCCTCCCAAACACACCTATACACAAATAGCTCCACGCAGCAGACTGGCTGCATGAGGAATTGATGTGGGTGCAGGAGTCGTTGACCCTGATTACACTGGAGAACTCAAGGTCGTACTGATTAACACAATAGATTTCGTATTTTCGGTCAAGCTGGGAGACAGAATAGCCCAGATAATATTACATCCAAGGGCTTCCCTCCCAAAGCTACCAAATGTTGCGAGCAACTAGAAGGGGAAATAAAGGTTTTAGCTCCTCAGGACAATGAGCCTTGAGAGGGGGGTAGTGTCACAGATTTTTGCCACAAAGTTCGCACGTGACTTTTCTCACACCACAGATCATGTGCTTCACCAATATCTCATGCCACTCAGCCACAGACCTGACGTGTAGAGATCAGGTGATAGTCCACATCACATGTTATGGTTCAGACCCACGGATGATACAGTCGGACCTGTCTATTCCAGGATACAATAGAGGCACCCATTTGAGAACAAAGGGAACAAGGACTATTGTTGCGCATCGGCCTCCCACCTCCTATTAGTTTAGCCAGAAGCCAAGATAGGCATGATGTTCACACCGGAGAACAAAAGAGAAATCAAGATAGGCATGATGTTCACACGTGCTACTGCGGCAACCATCGATCTTCCCACTTATTGTTCTACTTCCGGACATTCCATTGTTTCATGTACAGCCATTAGCTTACACTCGTAGATAGGTAGCTTAGATAAGATAGCCTGCTGTACATGTATATAAGACCAGCATGTAGAGGACGAAACTTCAGATTGTTTCTCCTCGTCTACCACTGTAGCATCCACTGAGCCTAGCAGCTCCTTCATATATCTCTCTCACCCTCCAACTGCTTGCTTCACCAAGTAAGTCTTAGGCTCTCAAGCCACATAAGGGTCAGAGGGATTATAGGGATCAGGAGGATTAGGGTGGCACGTTTCACGTGACCATTCCTTTTTAGTCTCTTTGTTCTCTCATCCAGCAGTGCTGTGACACTTCTTCACTTCTCTGCATTCATCCAGTCAATGTGAATGGGCTGCTCCTCAAGGCCTCAGTCCTCGTAGTTCTGCCCTCCTCGATTATCTATTCTTGTTCTCTCTCACTCGCACCTCTCAGATCTTGCTTGTTTGGCCCACTCACCCCCCATGTTACAGTTTGCCTCACCTGCCAAAAATTGCTCTACTAGTCTCAACGAGCTCGCCTCCCACCAGCTTACCTGCTTGAATTTCTCCTAGTTCTACTCTACACAGCGTGCAAGCACATATTGTACTGTTTGTCATGGACAATTTGCAGGATCTGAGGATCGGTCTCAGAATGACCAGTCCGAGAATGCTGCCAGTGCACAGCCCTCCCAGTCAGCCCAACTGCAGATGTATGAGCAGGCCCTGGCCGGGGTCATTATTGCACTCACAAGGTGGCTATGCAGGAGGACCCGGTGAGCCTTTATTTCTACATGGTACGGATCATCTTATCTAGTGTGTCTTGCATGAGTGAAGTGTTTAGCGATGCGATGACCAGCTCTTTGTGCAGGCACGTTAGCGCAAGAAGGAGATGGCAGGAAGGCATGAGGTATGTGGAGTCAAGGATGGGAAGCACATTAGCCGTGATGTGTTCAGCCTTTGTGGAGCCTGCAGAAATAGGGTGTGATCAGAACAGCACAGGTAAGTAGCATGTGAACATGATATAACTTCTTAAATTACAAGGATGTCGCCTTGTTCAGCTCTTCCTGATCAACACGAATAGTGTCAATAACAGCATCCGTGGTTGAAGTGACAACTTTGTACTTGACACAACAACTGAAGGGATCTTTTGCACATTTTGTGAGCTCAATCTATTTGATGCACTGATTGCACTTACCATTTGCTGACATGGGCATGTCCCTGCAGAACTTCGAGCACCACACGATTTCGAGCAACCACACAGACTCTCGAGGATCAACAGCTAATGCCTTTGTGCAAATCGTCTCCACTGTCACTGTGACTTCATTTCATGTAACACTATCCCTCATCGTCACGGAGAATATCTGCATGAAGCTGTTCGACATGCATTGTAAGTCATTCACTCTTGTCACACTTCGTAAGTCAAACTGATGTTGCAACAGTCATGCATCAGGTGCTCTGCAAGATTCAGCGGTGACAGGCTTGTCAACTGATGTTTGTGTGAAGGCACAAGTGGAGTTGGCAGCACATACCGGTGATAGTGATGCTTCGGATGCTGACAGTTGGTAGACCATTTTGTAAATGATATAGTTTTGTCAAACAATGCATGAAATTCAATTCTATATTGGGACAATGAGTACTGTATAGCTCAGAAGGTATCTACAGGGAGCTCTATTCACAATGTACCCTATTGGTCAACAGGGCCATGGTGTCTATCATAGAGCAATATACTGATGCTAGGCTGCTATGGAGCACTACATGGGTGGTGCAGGCAGCTACTGCATCTACCGTGAAGGGTAACTTACCAATAGAGCAACCATGACTATAGAAGCTACATCGCACGATGTAGCTTCAATTTTTTTTTGCTGATGAAGAGTCATCTGAGTCGATGCTAAGAGTACATGGAATCACCTGAAGAAGGCTGAGCACAACTAGAACATTGTTCACAGCATCTGTGCCCAAATGAAGAATATCCGCCTCGAGGCTATCCAACCACGAGTGGTCGAGAGCGCACTGCGGAGCAGATGCAACTTGTGTAGAATGGAGAGTACAGGATGGAAGGCCATCGGGAGTCCGTAGTGCAAGAGTTGTCTGTAACGTGAGGGTGATCATGACATCACCCCCCTTCCTAGGCAGAGCGCTGCGATGCGGAGTCAAGGACATAGTGCATGGGAGGATGGGTGATACAGCCGGAGCAAGTCATTGTAAGTGATGGCAGTTCATAGGCAATGCAAAGGTTTTGACATGCAAGAGGCAGAAAGGTGGAGCGTGATGTGTGGGCAAGGAATACCAGGTCAAGAGGAGGAGACTGAGCAGAAGAGTGATCAGTAGTAGAGCCTACATCCGAAGATGCAGAGGGTTCCAAAAATTGTGACATGCATTGGTCAAGAATGACATGATGTGGACGAGGCAGCTTTGGGTGCCAGTGGTGGAACTGCTCAAGCTGCTCATTTAGTGAAGAGGGAATGTCAGAGAGGGAGAGCCATGATCACTCAGAGATGGGTCGATCCTTCCAGTGGATGAAATAGTCATATCGACAACTGACTTTGCGACAGTCGAGGAACATCTTGATCTGCGAAAGATCGAACTGAAGCTTGATGTGTGCGGGATAGGCAGCATTGTGATGAAGAACGTCAGTGGGCAGTTGATATGGCTCGAGCAGGGAGTCTTGAAAAATGAGGTGGAGTCATGACATGGCTGAAGGCAGTTCAAGTTCGAATGAAGACGAACTGCATGCACGTGCAATTGGGTATGGCCCAAGTTTGCAGTAATCGAGCTTATCAGAAGGGCACGTGGTCTTGATGTTGTGATGCAGAAGCCACACAAGATCACTGGGCTTGAATGTAGGAGCAAGGGAGATGCGACAATTATAGAATCGAGCTTGAGAGTCCTGGGCATGAGCAAGTTCAGCACACAACTCATCGTGGATGAGTTGCAGATGGTCGGCAAGATCAGTGGCAGCAGGAACAGTTGAGCATGCAGTGAGACGGGGTTCGAAGGTGGGTGGAAGCCAATGTTTGCAAAGTACGGTGTTTGCTTTGTGGAAGCATTCACTGCATTATTGAAGGTGAACTCCACGAAAGGAAGGTAATTGACCCAGTCATCTTGTTGGTAGGATGTGAATGCATGGAGATATGTTTCTAGCATTTAACTAGTGCACTCGGTAAGGCCGTCAGATTGCAGATGATAGGCCATGAAAGTAGAAGGTCAATCTTGAGCAGGCGTGCAAGCTTGGACCAGAACTTGGAAATGAAGACAGATCCGTGGTCTGAGACAATTGAGTCTGGAAGTCCATGATGATGAAAGATGCGATCAAGGAAGAGGTATGCAAGGTCAGGAGCTGTGAGAGTCTCTAAACAAGGGACAAAGTGTGCAGCTCGAGTGAGGCGATCGCAAACCACCCAAATGGAGTTGTAGCCATGCGAGGGACCTAGTTTCATGACAAAGTCTATAGAAATTGAGTGCCAAGGCCTGTTGGGGATGTCTAGAGGCTGGAGCAGGCCAAACAGCTTGTGTCGTGAGGTCTTGATGTGAGCACAAGTGTTGCAGGCAGTGACATATTGATGGACAAAGGTGCACATGCCAGGCCGGGAATAGTTACGTTCAATAAGGCTGAGAGTGCACGCTCGTCCAGGGTGTCCAGCAGTTAGTGCATCATGTCGAGAATTCAGAACCTCAGATCGCAGAGGTGGTGAAATGTACAAACGACCCTTGTGGAAAATGAGATTGTCTTGAATGGAGAAGTCCTCATTTCCGGCAGCTGCAGCTTCACACCACTCGACATCATGCTTGGTTGCATCCTTAAAGCATTCGAGAAGCTCAGAGTTATCAATTGCGAGAGCGACTAAGGATGCAATGGTGGCAGAGAAAGCAGTCGAATGAGTGTGCGGGGTGTTGTCGGGGTAGATATGCTCTGTGTGAGTTTCCGTGAGAAGCATTTTGCGCTGTTGTAGAAGTACGTCATCCCCCACTTGAGGTGCAAAGTCACAATGATGGGATGAAGCATCAGCAGGGTTGTGAGAGCCAGGTGCATAGTCGAAACGAAAGTTGAATTTGGAGAGGAACATTGACCAGTGAGCCTGGTGACAGTTGAGAACATGAGAAGACATGAAATACTCGAGGTTTTTGTGATCAGAGATGACCGAGACAGGTGTGGAGGTACCAATCAGCCAAGAACGCATATCGCGAAAGGAGTCGATGATAGCAAGCAATTTTTATCATAGACTTCATAGTTGATTTCAGCTGGCAAGAGCTTGCGCGAGAAGAATGTGACAGGATGAAGGATGCCATTAATAGCTGGCTGAAGGTGAATACCTGCGATGGCAAAGTCCAATGCATCGGTGATGAGAGTGGATGGAAGGGATGGATCGAAATGCTGGAGCACGGGAGCACAAAGGAAAGAAGCCTTGAGGGTTTCGAAAGACACACGGGCAGCAGTTGTGAATGAAAACCCGTTAGGATCCTTATTGGTGAGCGCATTGAAAGCAAGGGCCTTGTCAGCATAATTCTCGATAAACTGGCGATAGAAGTTGGTGAATTCAAGGAAGGCTTGAACGTCATGGAGCATACGAGGTACAGGCCACTCGGAGACAGTTTGGAGTTTCTTGGGATTCATTTTGATTCCTTCAGAGCTGACAATGTAACCGAGATATTTGACGGACGATTTGTCAAACTCACACTTCTTGGCATTGGCATAGAGTCCGGCAGCTTGCAAGCATTGAAGAACCTGTTGAACATGAACGTCATGCTCAGCTTGTGAGTGGGAGAAAATGAGTATGTCATCAACGTAGATGACACAGGTGACATCAAGGAGATCATGACAAGTGTCTTGAATGAAAGCTTGGAAGGTGGCAGGAGCATTGCTGAGGCCGAACAGCATCACCGTGTATTCAAAGAGACCCAAATGAGTGCAAAATGCAGTTTTCCACTCATCACCCTCCTGGATGCGGATGAAATTGAAAGCATTTTTCAGGTCGAGGACAGAGAACATGTAACAGCCTTCAACATGATCAAGTAGATCATTGATGAGCAGAAGGGGATAGCGGTTCTTTTTTGTCATAGAATTGAGACCACAATAGTCCATGCAGAGACGCAGTTCCCCAGTCTTCTTGCATACGAACAGAATGGGAGAAGCTGCTGGGAAAGAAGAACACCGAATGAACCCCTTCTTGAGATTGGATTCAATGTATTCAAATAGCGCAGTGCACTCATCTTGCGAAAGCGAGTAAATCGGGCCAAACGGAGGAGTTTTGCTGTCCTCAAGGTCAATAGCCATATCATAGGGTCGATGAGGAAGCAGTTGGTCGACATCTGTCGAAGAGAAGACAGAAGCCCAAGAGAGATACTTCGATGGGATAGAGGCCAGAACATCACTGTCTGCAGTATGAGAGGAGTGAGGAGAAGGTTCTGGTGGTGGCAGAGATGATGGAGAGTCATGCGTTGGAGAATCAATGTCGATAGCACAGATGGTGTCATTGAGTTCAGAGTTGGGCATGTACCAAATAAGACCTGTGCTGCCTGATTTGGCATAGTGAACGAAATGAGAAGTGTTGATGAGAGAGATGTTTACAGGTGGTGGTGGCAGAGCATCCTCAGCAGAAGGAAGGAGAGCCAAGAAGAACTGTTTGTGACTGAAGCCAGGACCAGGTCAGCATGGAGGGTATAGCAACAGTGCTTAGAATGCCTCCAACAGGGTGTCACGGCACATTAGATCCTGTGCCCTAAGGCAAGGAAATGGCAGCAAGGTGCTTGCCAGCATCCAGTGACCTGCACAAAAAAGGAGTTTGCCCAGAAAGGGTCAAACCAGGCATGCAGTGACATGCAGCCTGAGAAAGGGGCTCAAAGGGGCCCTTAGCCTTATGCTCACAACAAAGGGGTGAATTGGCTTGTTAGGCTGCATGCAATAGAATAATGAATCTAAGGTCCTCCCTTAGATCCTCATGGGCTTTATATACATGTAGGGCAGGGCCCCTGGCACTGTGCTACTGTGAGACCTCAGATACCTACATGTGAATATGTTGCCAGAACCAGTAATGGTTCTGGGCTTTGCTATGGCAACTATCTACAATGACCGTGGATACGTCGAGGTAATCCTATCTAATCCAATGAGATAAATGCCTGTCAGTGGGCCCACTGTTGAGGAGCCAATGGGTGATGGCCAACAGGGCACATCACAACGGTTGCGACATCAGATGAGAGGATTTGTCTAGACTCAGAATAATGAGTGTGACAATCAGTCTTCATCTGGATAGGGTTGTGAGAAGATCTAGCCTATCCTGTACCTGGCTATACTGTATGCCGGTTGATAGGGGGATCCTCTGTTGTGGTACCTGCCTATTGATTTAGGCAGCAAAGTGGTGCCACTATCTTGGGTGGCGAATTAGGTGCTTGCTAGCTTGATGGTCCAATGAGTTCCTTTCTGGGCAAGTG
Source organism: Laetiporus sulphureus 93-53 (assembly GCF_001632365.1). NCBI lineage: Eukaryota > Fungi > Basidiomycota > Agaricomycetes > Polyporales > Laetiporaceae > Laetiporus > Laetiporus sulphureus. The sequence continues at coordinate 505,978 of NW_024468521.1, read as the reverse complement.
GCCTGGTGTCATGTGATCAACACCTGATAACTTCCAAATAGGGCAAGTGGCCAGTGTCACGTGACTGGGTGGCTGAATCATGGGTGCTTGGTGGTCATGTGGTAGACACAGTCATATCTGCAATGTATGTGGCAGTATTGTGCTGTTTGTCTAAGTATCCACGTTGTGAGACCAATATGAAGGTTGGCGTCTGAATAACCACTCAAATGAGGACTTTAATGGTGCAAAAAGAAAGGTGTCACTTAATACTGTGACACAGGGCATCGCGGACGTTCTGTGTCAGAAATGGTGGGAGGAATCATCGGACAAATAGCAGCGCAGGGTAAACCAAGGCCTAGACTGATGGAAGTAGTCAAAATTGCTGAACCGAGAGCACTCGGTGAGCGATGTACAAGACCAGAGCCTTGACTAATAGTGGGAGGAACTGGGGAGGTAGCACCACAGCAGGAGAGAGAAAGTTAACTGTGAGCCCAGTCAACTGCAGGGTTGTGTCATCGCAGCCAGTCAAGTTCGAGGATCAGGGGATAAGGGACAGAGATGACCGAGAAAGAGATGAGCTCAGCATGATTGCACATGTGAAGCTGCATGATGAGTCCTGATGTGATGGGTCACTCATCGACAGCTGTGATGGGAACAGGAGTGTCTTTAAGCGAGTGAGGTAGTGAGTGCTGTTGCAAGAAATGATCAGAAATGCATGAGGTGGTCATCCCGGAGTCAACTAGTGCGAAGGTTTGTATAGGTTTTTGGTTGGGAAAGGTGAGAGAGACATTGATAAAGAAGTGATCGGTGTCATGAATGGAACAGATAACGTGAGGTGAAAGCCGAAAAGTGGGCGCACTAGTGACACGCAGAACCTAGGACCCAGCCGTGGTCTTGATGTGAGTTCTTGAGAGGATCACAGGTGAGGAACAGTGCGCAGTCCCTGGTGTTCCCCGAGGCTCTGGGACATTTAATGGGCCTCCAGCTTCCCTTTTCCCTGCTGAAAAGAAGAGCCAGATGAGGAAGAGGCAGCATTGCGCTTTGAAAAAGCAGCGCAAGCAGTAATCTCGTGCTTACCGTCGCAGTAACTGCACAATCTCAAGCTATGATGGCGCTGCTTCTCTTCAGCAGAAAGTGGGCTGTGATGATGAATGGCGCTGACCTCCATTGAGACAGGATCAGTCGAGGCTGGGGTGTATAACATGGTGGAGAGGTGCAGCTGGCATGGAGCAGTGGAAACTGGGAGGGTTGACATAACATTCTTTCGGTCGATGTTCAGTTCTTGTGCATGCGCATAGATGCGATTATCGAAGGTGATTGCTTGTGCAACATAGTCATCGAAGGTGGTAGGTGACTGTATCATGAGGAAGAGTGCCTTGACGTCATCCTTGAGACCTTTCTTGAACATGTTGATCTTGATAAGGTCATCGTGGATAGGAAGATGGACGAGGATTTTGCAGAAAGCAGATGCGTACTTCACAGCAGAAGCGCGTTGGACGAATTTTTTGATCTTCTCCATTTGGCTATTGACAAAGTCAGCATCGCCAAAGTGCTTGCGGAAGTCCTCGACGAGTGCAGCATGATCATTGAGAAGTTTGAGCTTGGTTTTCTCGATAGCCCAGAACCAGGAATTCGGAGAACCATTTTCGAGCCAGGTGCTCATATAGAGGGACTTGTCATAGTCCGATACAAGATGACAGTGAGTGAGATGCATAGCATTTCACAGATCAGCAAGAAAAGGCTCGACCACTGCGGGCGTACCATTGAAAGCACAAGAGTCTTTGAAGCAGATGACACCTGAGGGAGTGGTGCCCGAGGTGCCTGAAGTAGGCATCGCACCTTGCAGAGTCGTCGCTATGTTCACCAACACCATCTGAATAGAAGCCTGGTTGGCAGCGAAGGTGGTCTGGGCACCAGCAAGGCTGTTGATAGCATTTACAGCCTGAGCAAGGGCCTGCAAGGCTGGGGGATTGTCAGCACCTATGGGGATAGCAGGGATGGTGCTGGGAGCCTGGGCCTGAGGCTGAACAGGAGGAGGGCTGAAGAGAGTCTCCAGGTCCATAGTGATATCATTGGAAGACATGGTGGGAGAGGTTCAGCGAGAGAAGGTATGAAAGTTTGACAGCCAAGTCAAGAGTTGCCAAATAAGGCAAAAATGTGACTGAAAGAGGAAGTTGGGTGGCAGGTACAAACTGTAATGGCTCGACTCAGGAGATGAGAGCAACGTGAGGAGTGAAGGCAGTGAGGAGCAAAGAGGATGGATAGGAAGGTACGTCGAGAGACTATTGGTGTTGTACCTGTGACGATTCCTAATGAACCGTCGCAGCTTTTATACATGTGGGATGAAAGTATTACTAAGGAAGAATGTAAGACTAGTATCGTAAGCAGCAGTGGAAGCAAGAGTCATCTGAGTCAATGCTAAGAGTACATGGAATCATCTGAAGAAGGCTGAGCATGACTAGAATGTTGTCCACAGCATCTGTGCCTGAATGAAGAATATCTGCCTTGAGGCTATCCAACCACGAGTGGTCGAGAGCGCACTGCGGAGCAGATGCAACTTGTGTAGAATGGAGAGTATGGGATGGAAGGCCGTCAGGAGTCCGTAGTGCGAGAGTTGTCTGTAACGCGAGGGCGATCATGACATTCAGTGAATCTGGATACAAGATCTACTGAATCACAGCTTCTTGAGATCCCTTGAAGGTCAGGAATCAGGATAAGCCTTGCGTAACCAAGCCATTATACAGTGACTCAAAGCGAGCATTCGACCACCGAATCGGTTTGTCAGATACCACCTAGTTCAAGATGTTAGGTACAGCGAGCCCGAGTCATTAACACCAGTTCATCGATCGAGGCAACAATGGTTGTGATGTTGACTGTTGTCGAAAATGTCAGTAATGGCAGTTCATAACCAAGTACTGTCAACCAAGATTACCCATGCTAAACCAGAGGAGGCTGCAGAAAAGAATACAGACACGCATGAAGCTCTAGTTTGTATATTGGGAGATGAGATGACTCTGTCAAGAACACCATCTCTCGTGCAGCATCAAATTGCCATCAATTTTGTTTATAAGTACTTTAAATATACAGTATTTATCCTCCGTGAAGTACCTAAACACTAAATAGAGTGGCAAAATGTGGAGACGGAAATTCAAGGAATTGTCTCATTGCCCAATGACAGACTAGGGGAGCTATCAATGGGTGAGTGTATGCGCGTCCGGGTAGGGTGGGATGTCACAATCCGGCGATTGTGGCATATTGGAGCATCACCACCAGCCCTGAAGCTGATCAGTACACAGAAGTCCGGGAAGGACATAAGTGACACACCAAAGTTACTCACTAGGCACTCTCGTGTGCACTGAGTGGCACTTCAACTTGAAGACTGGAGCTTTCAAGATAGCAGGATGCCAGCGCAGTGCAGGCAGGTGGGCACTCGAGGTTTATGAGGGGCGAAGCAGGAAAGGGAAAAGGTCTGCCTGATCGTGGCTGGACAAAGGTGGGACAAAGGCAGTAGCCGCTGTGACCTACGGCCTCATAAGTGTCAGTTCATGTCCGGATAGCATACTAGAATTTCCAGCGTCTTCCTTCACTTCATATAGGCCAAGGAAATCCTCGCCAGACCACATACGTCCGCGTTTCCCGCTAGCCACGGAGGCCGACCATTCTTCCGTGATCTCATCGTGCTTCAGAGACACCTCAGAGTTTTCAGTGCACTCCGAGCCGTTACCTGTACGAATGCCTATCCCAGTCACGATGAGGATGACTACTCTGCGTACATCCACTAGTGTCAGTCGGCTGTCGCAGACCATTGACAATCAAGACTGTTGAGCTTCCCAGCCAGCCCGCTGCGCGGCCAGGAATTCGGGAGTCGCCTGCTCTCTAGAAGATGGCTCCACGGGGCCAAACCGATGGCCGTCCCATTGTAGCCGCGCCCTATTATATACACGCGCGCTACTATTCTCCCACGCCGGTGGCGCAGGTCGCACCGGGGCCTCTCGCATCCGTGCTCCGCACCCAGATTCCAACAGAGACTCCCCTCCATCTGGGACAAGCGAAACTGCGACAGACGTGGCAACGACGCTGGTGTATGAAGGATCGGTTGCGCGTGCCTCTGCCGTTGGCCCGTTCCCGACTCAACTCACGCCAACAGCGACGCGTACGAAACCCCATCCAGTCAGTTTGCAAGTTGCTACTGCGCCAGCCGCTCCGTCTATGTCTATTATCTCCGGTGCATCTTCGCCTTCGAGCAGGAGCAGTCTAGAGAGCATGAAGTTCGTCATGCCTGGTTCCGACTCTGATATGTAATTATTGTTCGGTATCGTCGCTATATACACTTCCCTTTGCGGGTCTTTGATGTTCTAACTTCTGTACTACCGTTGTAAATTATCTGATCTTGTTCCAACTGGGCTATACGGTTGGAATTCGTACTGGTCGTGCACTATATATTGTGAATTATCTCTTTTTGAAGCGGTGGATGCTATTTTGATACATGTTTTCTTCAAATCAACTCTCCAACTTCGGCAGCTCGTTCATTTGACATTGAAAAGCTAGCTCACGCTTGCGTCATTACCTCCGCAATGGATTGTGAAAACTACGCTGCATATTTATAGCTGGACAAGAGAGGTAGTTATTGATCTCCGTTACGCTCTGTGGGTAGGAGACTTAGTAGAGTTTCGGACTTGCAGCATCACTGACTGTGCAGAGCCTGAGGCACTGGCAAAACACATCCAACGTTTTTGTGGCTTTCTATCAGTGCTTGAAAACATCTCAGGCAATCGCATCATTTGACCGCATGCCTGATGCAGTGGACAGTTTATCCCGCTCTTCGATAACTGTGCCTTGCACAATCCAGCCGACCATAACGCGTGACAGTGTACAAGCGATGGACTGGTAGAATCTGAGTGAGCCATTGATCTACGTGTTAGTATTACAGCGTATAACGGAAGTCAGGAGCACGGTCCCCCATCCTCGTCATATCCTCATCGGAGTATACAATGCCTTTCTTCATCATCTCTCGTTGATTTGCATCTCTCTTGTTGTTAATGTGCCTGTACGCCAGGACAGCGATGGGCAAGAAGGTGTAGCCAATGCCTACGAACATCAACTCGAGCGCGTCTGTCAAAATCCCACACATCAATACGTGGAATGCATCGCACGGGACCTTCCTACTCACGGCCCATGATATACCGCGGCTCGTCCTTTGAGAGGTAGATGTTACATGCGATGGCTCCACTAAAGTTGCCAATGCCGATCTGTAGCGCCATCCCAACTGCTCGCTTATATTGGCCGGCCAGATTGTTGCCGAGCCTGCAAAACGTGTAGATAGGATTAGAGCATGTGCGGCAACGACAACGCACCATGCGACCACACCCGGAAATGTCCCGTAGGTTCCTGACGCCATGAAGAAGGTCCCAAAGTACTTCACGCCATTGGGCGCATTGGAGATGTTGATGGCGAAACCTATGGTGCACATCACAAGGCCAGAGAGAATGAACGGAGATCGTTTCTTAATACGGTCGGACCATACAGCGAATATGACCAAGACGATGGCTGACATGGGTAAGCCAAACGCTCGCATAGAGAGATCACAGAGCATACTAGCGCATATATATGGCGGCACCGTGAGGAGCTGGCTCATGGCAGTATCATATCCGAAGCTAGCAGTCGCATTAGCATGACAGACGGTTTGTATGAAACTGTTGAGTGTACCCATTGATAAGGGATCTATGAGATGCATTAGAGAGCGGGCTATACATGAAGAACGGTTGAAGAATGCATACGGTAGGAAAAGAGAGATTCCGCATACTGTGAAATGTGTTAGTGGTTTCATTCGCAACGGGTGTATACCGCTCACAAGGGGCACTAATCGACATGTAAACTAGGATCAACACCCAGACCTGAGCTACATTTTCAATATCGAAACTTCTGCATGGAGCAAATGATTGGATACGCACCTGCCAATCCGTAAATGCTGCTACGAGGTGCCGCATCTCGAAGTGTTCTTCTTCTCCTACGGAGGAATTGTCGTACTCTCTCGTAGAGTGGATGAGCGATCATAAAAATGCAGCAGATCATTATCTTACTCTTCTTCCAGATAATGTATGAGCGCTCTTCTAGCGTCAGGAAGTTGGCGGTGCTCGGGAAGTCTACCAGCACTACGATCAAATCGTGTCAGCTATTCAACAAACGACACGGGGCATAACTCGAAGGAACTCGCCGAAGAATGCTATGCAGCCGACTACCACCGTTGTCAATCCCTCAATAATCTATTTCGGACCCCCGCATTGGCATAGACATGCAATTCCTGAGGAATCAACATGACTTACAAATATCCATGACCACCCAAGCAAGCCGGCAGTGCCCGACATGTAAGAGATCCCGAAGGCCAGTAGACCAGAGAAGGCACCTATGCTACTCGTTAGTTATCACCGCCGGCGGATGAAGTCACGAGCCAACCTGCTATCGTCGCACCGCCGTAGAAGAGGGCGACGCGGAATTGAAGCATGTGGCGAGGGTACCAAAGGGTGAGGCTAGCATGCATGTAATTTGTCAGCGCCATGACAGCCGGTGATTCACATGCGGAACGCCCGCTCACTAGTACACAACGCCCGGGAATAAGCCTGCTTCCGCGACACCTAGGCATATGCGCGTTCCGACAAGCTGTGGATAACTGGCGACAGTCGTCATGAACACAGTTGGACATGCAGTTCCATCATTACTGCATACACACGTTTTCACAAGCCCCATGAGCGTCCTGGAGAAGCAGAAATGATTACTGAGTTACGAATGCTTGGCGTGTGTACACACATAATGATGCCCCATAGAAGCTGCACAGGCATAAATGAAAGTTTCAAATGAAACGAGCAAGGCACTTACTGTAATTCCTGGCAGCCATCTCAAGCCGACAATATCAAGATGGATGACGAACGGTACTGAAAATAGCCATACCTAGACGGTTTGAACTTCTTCAACACCATACTGGTGGGCTTTTTTAGCATCACGAAAAGTCAGAAACTATAGAAGGCGAGACCCACTTTGCTGGGCATTCGCAAAGGCAATACGGCTTGAATACGAAAGTAATGAGCTCAGATCGAGATCCCCAATGCATGGAATGGCTTACGATGTAATACATTGTCTACTCGTTGTTGAAATCAGCCCGCGACATGTGCGGGATCAATTCAAGCTTACCAAAGCAATGTTATACTTATTCCCTGTCAAATCTAATTGCGTAACAATGCCTTGAAGCTTCGCATTCCCTAAGCACCGGTGGAAAAGAAACGACGTCAGAAAGATGAGCGGCTCTCTTCGACATGAGCGAACCAATATTTCCTAAGGTGGTTCTGTCGTGAGCGCCATTGATTCCGCAACATCGTCAAGATGAGCTCACCTCTATCCAGGAAAGAGCAAAAGTACATGATGGTTAAGATGGGCAGGATACGTCGGTCCACCTTCTTCCAGAGCGTTTTCTCTTGCTCTGGAGTGAGTGTTGGAGGAGAAGGTAATCCCGCATCCTCGTAACCAGAGGTATTATTGACTTCTGCAGTATACTCGATAGTGTCGAGTTTACTCTTCTCCGCCATCAGGCTGGCACTACCGTCGCTGGGCTTTGTCATGCTAAGTCAAGATGAGCCTCACTGGCAATTGAAGAGGGAAAAGACCGAGCAAGAGAGCTAGAGATAAGAGATGCATGTCGCGTTAAAAGGCGATCTCGAGTGGCGTTGGTCAAGACCAAGGACAAGGGTCGCAATGCAGTAGAATTTGACTTCGGCAGAACCCTTCAGCTTGCCCCTCTGTGAAATAGTTGGTGCAAGCGAAGCTCACCACTGCGCAGCTGTCCCACGCGAGTCTCAGCTGAGCAGCTTGTTGAGCGTTCATCGACCTTGTGACACAAACGATATTTGCCTACCAAGATAAATATTTCCTTATAAGGCTCCAGGTATCAGGTCCCAGCTCTCCGACAATGTCAAGATGCAAATTGCCGATTCTTCTGCACGCAAATTGCTGGAGCATGCCATAAGCCTAAGAGCCGGATCTTGCTGAATCACAGCTTCTCGAGACCCCTTGAAGTTCGGGATAAACCTTGCGTAGCCAAGCCATCGTACAGTGACTCAAAGCGAGCATTCGACCACCGAAACGGTTTGTTAAATATCACAGTTCAAGATGTTAGGTACAGCGAGTCCGAGTCATTGACACCAGTTCATCGATCGGGGCAACGATGGTTGTGACATGATGACTGTTTACGAAAATGTCAGTGGTGGCGGTTCATGACCACTGTCGACCAAGAGCGTCAACGCTAAACCAGAGCAGGCTGCAGGAAAGGATACAAACATGTTGCATGAAGCTCCAGTTATAAGACAAAGGGCCGTGTGAAGAACACTGGTGCAGTTGCCATCGACTGATTTCTTTTTGAAAAGAAAATTCTGACAACTTTAAATGGAGTGGCAAAGACAATGGGTGGGTGTATGCGTCCGGGTAGGGTGGGATGTCATACTACAGCCTCTACTTGACCGAATGCGCTCGCCAGCCACATGCGATGATTGGTATCTGTCATTCATCAAGGCAACTCGCACAAGATTTCATTGCGAATGAATCGGTACATAGCAGTTTTCATAGTACAATTGAGTTTTCGCTTCATTCTGTCTTTTCGGCGCTCTCTTCCCGACGGCACATCACAGATCGGTCGTCATCACGAATAACTTAGAGCTTGACGTTGCCGCTCAGGGCTGCGAGGTAGCGCTCCTCAGCCTCGTCAAAGTTGATGACATTCCAGATAGCGTTGAGGTACTGAAGATGCACGGTCAACCGCGGCACAAAGGCGAGAACGAGGGAAACTCACGTCGACCTTGACATTGAGGTACTGGAGGTAGAAGGCGTGCTCCCAGATATCGACACCAATGATGGGGATGTGGGTAAGGAGAGGATCCTGGTTCGCCGTGGTGGTCAGCTCAAGGCGCTTGGTCTGCGGGTTCAGGCCCTGCATGCACGTCAGCAAGTCAGAGGAATGGTACCCAGGATACATAAGTGCTACGCACGAGCCAGCCCCAGCCAGAGCCCTGGATGCTCGCGGTCAAGGTGTTGAACTCCTTCTTGAACTTGTCAAAGGTGCCGAACGTTTCGAGCAGCGCGGTCTTGAAGGGACCGTCTTTGAGGACGCCGCCGTTGCCCTTCTTCTCGGACGCCGAGGGCGCGAGATTCTTCCAGAAAAGCGAGTGATTGATGTGCCCTATATCGGGCGCGCGGGCGCAGTTCGGCCATCCGCTCCGAAACGTTACTCAGCGAGAAAACACGCACCACCGCCGTTAAACTTGAGCGCGGACTGGAGCGCGATGCGTTCGCGCGGGGAGCTCGTCTTGGCATATGCCTGCTCGGCCGCGTTGAGCGCGTTCACGTACGTCTGGTGGTGCTTCTTGTGGTGGAGCTCCATGATCTGGCGCGAGATGTACGGCTCAAGCGCGTCGTAGGGATACGGGAGGTCGGGGAGCGTGTGCTGGCCGGACATGGTGTTCGCTGGCTGGTGGCAGGAAGGAGGATCTGCGGTGGGAAGACGGGGGTCGTGGGCGTCGAAGAGAAAGGGATGGTAGGCCAGGGGCCTGTTATTTATGCAGGAGTTATCGCGAGCTGCTGATCATAGCAATCTCAGACTGATTTCGATATGACGTAATGTAGGCGCCAAAGACGCACGTGAGCGGCCGCCTCCTCGTTACCTTCCGCCACAATTCGTGTTGCCGGTCGCTGGCCATGGGGACGAACGAGTCCACATTTTCTCTCGTGCACTCGAGGCCGCGCGTATATTACAGATGGAAGACGGCAGCAAGGATATATATTTCTTGTAACCTTCGCCCTCATCATCAGCGACGGAACAGCGACTTGGCTCAGAAATGGCGTGCTTTGCGATTCGCGAACCACGAGGAACAGTCTAACTTCATTGGCGGATGGTGTTACACCACCTCGACTTATTTGACTCCCGCCATCCGCGGCGCCCTTTATGCACCACACCCAGGTTGCATCGCTCGCACTTGCTTCGGCGATGCTGTATCAAGAACTGCGCCAAGACGTCCTTTACTGCACGACCGGCCGCAGCGGATTCCCGCATACTAAGGCGTCATATGCACCAGGGAACACGACAGCGGCATCTTCACGATGACGACTTTGGCGATCTCTGGCGAAGCTGAGGACGACGGGAGCCCTGTGGGCGGGTGAGGTAGCCTTGGCTAGATACTTTGCTATCCGGCGTGCGATGATATCAGGTCTCTGCTTTGCGCGCACTAGTCGTGAACGAACTTTCTGCTTGCGGCTGGAGGCGGTTGACGTTGACTTTGGACTGGTCCTGGCAGCCGGTAGCTCGGACATCACTCGGCTTGATCCTCGCAACTCAGGATGCCCCTGGTTCAGAGTGGAGGCTTGCTTTCGCGACAGATGCGTACACTGAGAACACATGGACATTCACCACACGATGGATCGTGACATACCACCTGAAGATGTCTTTGGGTCGTATGGCTACGTGTCTCAGGTCGTCTGATCTCTGGCGTCCCGGAAGCTATGATCATCAGCAGGCACTGGCGAAAGTATAAATGGAAGCGACCGGTATCGAGCACGCTCCGTTCTCAAAGGATCATTCATCGGTCTTGCATAGCACTTTCTGATTCTGTTGGTCGCCAGTAGCGATAAATCATGCCAAAGCTCGAGGCGACGAGGAGCCTCCGCGGGTGTGGATCTGAGGTCTTCAGTGACCTCTCACTCTCGTCTCTGCGTTCTACTCGTCGGCCACTGCATACAGCGGAATACTTTGGAGTTCGCGTCTGAACCAAAGCACTAGCTTGATTTTCTGTCGATCAATCTCGACTGTCATTGGGTTGATCCTCCGGTGACGTTGAACAACTCGAGGATCACTCCCTGTCTCCGGCAATCTCTAAGTTTATTTGTCCTTGGCTTCCATATGATAGTTACTGCTACATTATGGTGAGTCTTGTCTGACTTTTTGCGCATGTGCAAATGAAATGACGAACGCGAACCGAACAGTCGCGCACTGTACAGCATATCGATGAGGCCCCGACATCTCGGGCGCGGGAAACGTCGACATGCCCGTGTGCTAACCTCCTTATTCAGGAAGCTAGCGATCCTCACGCACTTCGGCCACCACGCAGTGATTTCGCTGTGATCCAGAGCACATGGCGAGTTACAACACCAACCCTGTCATCAGAATCGAAGGTGGCTTAGGCATGAATGCACGACTATCTTTGGGATGTGTGGTATGTAAATGCATCTGAAGCATTATACCGATTGCCATTTCAGCGTCATCTACTGTGGTCGCGGTCACGCCAAGTTGGCAAATGTCATGCCCAACGTGGGCCGGCTAGGATGTCTTCTGATCGCGTCCATCGATTTTCTGTCCCAAATTGCGCATCGTGCCCCTGGCTATGGCGAAGTTGCGCACTGTTGAAACAGTGCCTGGTTCTCCCGCCGTTGATCTCTTGCATACGCCACGCCGTCGCTGTTCATCACTTGGCTTCCATGGCTGCCTCCCCATCGATATACGCTTCGTCTTCGCCGTTTCCTGTCGGTGCGCTTCAGTCAGACCTGATCCTGAGCTGTGATGATACTGCCAACTGTCAGTGACCAACGAACTAGATTGAAGTTGTCGCACATAATATGGTGCATTGCCGGTGAGTCCACACAAACTCTCGCCCGCCTGCGCCCCGCCCGCCTCTCGTTCTACACGCCCTGCCGGCCCCTGTCGTTCTTTTGTAGCTTACTGTCTTTTCAAGGCGCTCGTTCTTTGCATGCGCGGATAGCGTGCAGGCCATGCTACTCACTTGCTCGCTGGTGATTTGGTGGACGCTGTTCTCAGCCAGGATCAAGATCACTCTTGCCAGCCCTGCTGGAGAGGCTGTAGCGCATATATCGATATTCTCCGGAGCTTCTGGTGGAGACGTTGCGCATTCAGAAGAGGACCGAGTACGTTCTATTGCGCATGCGCAAGGTGAGCCGCATACGTCCATCATGCCTTCCATGTACCACAAACTCTTATGAACGACCGCTGAACGCTACTGCCAGACACTCCTTTTGTTACACTCGGCAGCGAGGAGCCATCCATCAAACGCAGCGATCACCTGAATCAAGCCGACTGCAGCGCCGATCTGAGCCTGCACTCTGTGGCCGTGGAGGACCTCTCGAATGATGTTGGTCATCAGGGAGACAACGGCTTATTGCGCGCAACGTTGTGGGACATCGAATATATATCACCGCACACCTCAACGCGGTGGCATCGCAGAGACACTTGCCTCTCACGCAGACAGAAAGATGTGTCTCTGCTCGCACCGATGAGCGCGAACACATTCCCTTCAACCACCTCTACTGATGCTCTCTCGCTAATATCGAGCTCTGTTGCAGCCGTGGCGACTGCAAAAGATTCCTCCAGTATGTCTCTGCCTTCAACGGGTGTACCCCAGGTTCCCGAAACGTCGGCTGTTTCTCCACTGAGCAATAAACTCCCACCTTGGGAGGTCTCATCGGCGATATCTCATTTGCAGACGCTTGACATCACCGCTGCCACCGTGACGCAACGCGTTGGAAAACGGTCGCCTTCCGCTAGTGTTTCTTCCCTCCGACCATCGTATTCAGCATCATACAAGGCATCATCGCCTTCATCGGGCGTTCGTACCTCTTCGCAGGCGGATGATGGTGCTGCTAGCATGACTTCGAATGCGAGCGCATTCCGTATTTCAGCCACTCTTGCAACCTCCATCCCCTTCTATGTGTCTGCCTACAACGACACCGCTTTGATTGCGCCTTACAGCGAGTCCCCCAGCATATTCGTGGAATCATTCACCAGTATGCAAGTGTTCACCACGATGCCAGCAGCTGGCGCCAGTGTCTCGTCCAGCACGTCACCTACGGCCACGTCTTCAAATCCATCAAGTGCTGTCTCTCAGGAGGCTGCCTCCTCGTCTGGGCGACTGAGGATGGGGATCACAGTCGCTATCATCGTCACAATCATAGTCGTTGCTATCGCTTCGTTCGGCGTTACTTGGTGGGTCCGAAACAGACGCTCGAACTTCACTCTATTCAGTGGGCACCGCGCATTCCGTGGAAGTCAACAAAGCTCCCATTGTTCCTGGTTTGCTGCACCGTGCGACCAGAGGAGAGTCCACGAGTACGCCGAGCACTCCGCACCGAGCCCCATGCGTGACGACGTCTCTAGCAAATGGACGTGGACCCCACCCGCCGGTGCGGCCGACGATTCGCGCCCGTCGACGATGCTGTCCACGTACCCACTGACGAGCGGCCATGCCACCAGCACACAGTCATACCCATATTCACAACCACACACGTCGCCTCGCACGAGCGCCGGCTTGTCGTCGACATCGCTGTCGCAGCCGTTGGACTCGCCGGTGAGCCAGCACAGCCTCACCACCGCAGAGCTGCTCGGGGCGAACTGGCCGAGCGTCCCAGCGCTGTGCCCGAACCGCGTATCGTACGCATACAGTGTGGAGAGCAAGCGAACGTACGCGTCGCGGAGGCTGCCGGACCCGCCAGTGCCGCCCCGCACGCCTCGTCGGGCGGAGGACGGAGGGGTGCGTTTGGCGGGAGGGCCGCTGGAGACTGTGGACATTGCGGACAAACTCGGTACGGATGGGAACTCTGGGAGTGATCGTACGTTACCACCTGTGTATGGTATGTATTAGCAGGGCATGGCGCGCGGAAGTCGCTCGCTGCCCGTTACGGCTCGTCATGCTGGCTGTTTTTACCTCTTGGGGGGGCAGGTTCGACGACGAGGTGCCGGGTGTAAGATGCAGGTGTCGTGGATGTAGTGGTTTCAACAGGCATTGTGTAAGTCGGAGGCTCCGATGATGCGACCTCGCCAGCCACACGGGACCGGACAGATATGGACCTTGTACAAAGTGATTTTTCTGCTACGTCTTGACTACAGCCCCGGCGAGATTCTTCCCTATGCTTATAATGGTGTACACTACACCATAAATCACGGTAATTCTGTTGCGAGTTAGCTGAGAAGCGTGCTCGATTGAGAGACGATCATGACGGCCATTACAACAGAATTTGAAACGCTCGAATGCTTTCAGATCCACAGTATTCTGTGTTAATATGTCAAGAAAGCATGCAAGAGTCAAAGCTCCCCAACCGTGACATTATTCGCTGGTGGCCTTCCTATGCGGAAATAGCCGGCGGCATTTCAACATCTATAAGCGCCCATATATTCGAAATTGCGCGCATGAATTCTGCTGCCTTGTCTCTTCGACGCTATGGGCTCGAAAGGAGATTCTCTGATCTCGTGTTTGTCAGTGATTTTTTCCTAGATGGTTGCTTCTTTAAATGGTTTGTGCAAGAACCGGAAGTCTGGTGAGGGGGAACCTGGCCGCCAAGTCTGGTCATTCCTCTTCAATCCACTTCGTTCGCGTATCTCTGCTGCATGGTGAACCGACTCCGGCTAGCAACTCTCTGCAGATGGCTCTCCAGAAGTCAACTCTATGCTACAACCACTGCGGACGGCTCTGCTCTCTCGTATGGTGGCTCATCGTTTCCGTACAGATGACTTCGCGATTCCTGCTAGTGCCCGAAATGCGTGCAGCCCTCAACCCGGCAAAAGGTACACAGATCGTCGGATACTCGAGAGGATGTCAAACCCGCCCCTGATGGCATAAGGGTCACCGAAAATGGCGTGGATATGGCATGGAGCTCCGGACATGACCCGCACTAGGCGAAGGAATTTCTGGAGTATACGCCCCTCCGCCAGAATCGAACGCGTTACACAGGAACGAGTTCGCGAAGCAATGAGACATTGCGGAGTTGCAAAAGGCGAAGGACTCATTTTTCCCATATGAGAGTCTGCGGACGCCTTCCGGTATGCTGAAGGCTATCACGCAGCTGAACCGTTACGGCCTTCTTTTTACCACCGGCGTACCCAACCAAAGACGTACCACGAGGAGTGCGAACTCACGACACTCGCGAACAAGTTTGGCGAGATCCGCGGGATGTTTTACGGAAAGGTGTGGGACGAAGAATATCCGGAACAGCCGCAACACCGCGTACACGAACTGTTGAAAGAGTATGCAGGGTCAGTTTGTCATTTCGGCTCAATACGTATCTTCTATGTATGCGCTTATACGTGTTAGTGTAATCTCCGATATGCAGGTGTGGTCGGCTATGTCTCATATCCATATACTAGTGCGCTCGACAAGGCGCTTGATGTGGCTAGGGAGATCGCCCAAAATGGTGAAGTGGCTTCTTGCTTCGCAGAAGAGCACAGCGTTTTGTTTTCTGACTGATCCGCTATAGCACCGCTAGCAGCAACGCAAGCCATCTCCCGTGCCCTCGAGATCAGTCTAGAGACAGGTATATACTTTTCCTTGATTGGAGCATTGCATGCGGCTGACAAGTATGACAAGATATAGACTTCAAGTGTGCATCATACGAGTCTCCACTGAAGATGAATGACCACATGGAAGCGCTGGGTGTCTTTATGGCGAAGCGACCATCTATATCCGAGGAGGGGAGGAATGCCTCGTGGATTGTGGGCTGTGAATTATATTAGGGTTCCGACTAAGGATTGTTCATTGATGAAACCACATTTAACTTCTATCTGCCTCGTTTCAAGGACTGATGGACCATTGTAGCGCGCAAGGAATTCTAGCCCTGTCATGTGTAGCGCGTTACATGGGTATTCGTTGACCATGTCGCGAAGGCCATAGACATGCGGACCTTGTGCAAAAAAAATTTGTCAAATGTAAGTAACCTCAAACATTCTGCAGCACACCCAGGATGACGATCGCGCATTTGATAAGCCTTCGGTGTGGTGAGTCATTGCTACAAGTCGGCGACAGACATTGCACTGAAGTGTTTCGCCTGCGTTCAACACAGCGCTCCGTTTCTTTGTTCGAAGCCAGGAATCTCGGGGCACTGTGGACACGTTCCAAATACAGAGGAGTCGATAATGGCTTGTATTCTGGCAGTGCACTTTCTCGAGGCATCCATGAGGCAGAGTACCACCCTTCGGCGCTACATAGCCTCATGGCTGCACCTATAAGAACTGCGTTGGTTCAACCGTACGACAGCTTTCTGCAAGCCGTTTTGTGACTCGAACCCGCTCGCCTTTCAAGCATATCTTTCGATCTCACACCGCAAGAGAAATATGGAAGGATCACCATACCGTGAGTAGTCACCGTCATCATTCTGAGAGGCCTGCTTTATCTCCGCGCAGGCCTCATCTTGGAATCAGATGATGATTCTGATTCCTCGAGTGAAGTCACTGATCACGTACCCTCTGCGGAGGGAATCGAGCAGGAGGACATTCCGGACGGTCCTCCAGGAAGTGTACTGCAAGTCAAGAATCTGTACGAGGTGTACGACCCGAAGGAGCAAAGGTATGTACTCAGGCCGGCTCCTTTGGAGACCGCATCCGAGGATCTACGGGAGGGCTCGAAGTACGCGGTGTATGCCTTCTCGGTGATCCGTCACTTTTCGCGCTCTGGCAAGGGCAAGAAACACGATGTTATTCTATCACTCGAGATTCATAGCAAGCACCTCATCGAAGTTGCGAAAGAAGTCATAGGACACGTCCACGGCATCTCATGGAACGCCAAAAAACTCCGCGTATGTCCTCCTGCGCTCACTCTCATCAACTAACTTATTCCCATCAGATCAACCCGCAAATTTTCCTCTCCTGGCTGCGTGAGCTGCAGGCTTACCAAGCGAAGTTGATTGTCGCGGCACACACTGCCCCGGAGAACGACCCTGCCCGCCTCAAGGTCACCCACCTCAGCCATCTGCTAACCTACCTCACCACAACGTACGCGTCTACCCTCGACACGCTGTCGTCGTGGCTTCGCCATGGCGAAATTACATTCGATCTTTTGTGGGCGGTGTATATCCCTGGCAAGACCATCCTCTACACTCTTTGTCCCGTCACGGGCGAGCCGCGAGCTGTTCGCTTGCTGCATGCGGAACTATGCAAGGTACTGGGAGGATGTTTGCTCTCCGTTTACGACCCCACAGGCCTGGCAGTCGGCAAAGATGATGACGGCCAGTATAACGATTTCGTGTGGCGGCTCCACGTGGTATACGTGGAAGCAAATGTCCCCGAGCCAGGCCGCCGAACGAAAATGATACATGAATTCGGATACGCAGGTCTCCAAACGGCGCTGTGCGTCTGCGGCTTTGCTGGCGCGAGGAAGATCTCGGGCTTGAATGTCTTTCCTATTGAATACTACGCCGGTCCCGGCGGCGCGAGGGGTTTGAAAGAACGATTGATCAAGCGCGGCAGAAAGTGGGCCGCGATCGCTGGAGGGGTCCATCACCTTGCATATCAAGGCATGGCGTCCTGCTGGGAGAAGTCTTCCTACGTGAAGTTCAGCGTGCGTGTCATCCGAGCCGTGAACGGCATTGAACGTCACGCAAGCTAACGTCTCCTTTGCGCAGGTGAAATCACGAATTATGATTGATCGCAGTTCGTGTCCAACCTTCCTTCCCTTAGTCGTGATGTTAAAATATCCTGATCCCTCAATCCGCAGAGACCTTTGTAGAGCACTGGCCAAACTATGCGAAACATCCAGAAATTACGAGAACATTGTTAGGAGGCAACATCGAGAAACACACCCTCAACAGCAATCTCGCCGCTTCGAATGGTCAAACATCGACCACGGGAGCCACCGGCCTGTCAGAAGAAGAGTTATTGCTCACTACGCCCGTCGTCTATGGATTCAGTCTGTCTGATAAGCGTTGGCGTACGTGTACTTCATTCACATCGCGTAGCGCCTTTGTTCAAGTAGCGGCCATTCTGACCGTTTGATAACAGTGGAATTTGCGATTGATCAGGTGGAGACGTTCGAGTGGAATGACGAAGTCTTCTCGCAGCTGGTCATTACGGACCAACACAAGATGATCCTGCGGACGCTCGTGGGATCATACAGTGCGGGCGCGGCATCCGGTTTCGACGACTTTATAGCTGGAAAAGGCCTCGGACTTGTAGTCAACCTCTTCGGCAATCCTGGGATAGGTACATACTTCTACATTTGGGTTGATGTTCACACGCTAACGAGTCGCACAGGCAAAACCTTGACGGCCGAGGCAATCACCGAATGCGAGTATCAGGTTTCGTGTGGATGTTGTTCAATCTGACACTGCTTACAGATTTGCGAAGTAAGCGGAATAAGGCCCGTCCCATCCTCTGCCATCATTCACACACCTATTTATCTATCCAGAGCCCTTGTATGTCGTAGATGCTGGTGAACTCGGAACGACACCCCAAGATTTGGATAGAAACTTGTCAAACGTGCTCAAGCTATCGGCTGCATGGGATGCGGTCGTCCTCATCGATGAGGCGGATGTTTTCCTTGAGCAACGCTCATTGGACCACCTCGACAGGAATGCCATGGTTGCTGTCTTCCTGAGGCAGCTCGAGTAAGTGATATGTATCTTTCTCAACGCTTACCAAACAGATTCATGTACCTCCTTGACTAGGTATTTCCGCGGGATCCTCTTCTTAACTACGAACCGGGTTCGGGTGTTCGACGAAGCATTCCAGTCTCGCATTCACGTCTCACTCAAGTATCCGGACCTCACTCCTGATGCGCGTCGCCAGATCTGGGTGGCATTCATTCGCAAGGCCAACGCAAATCTGGCAGATGGGCAGCTAACAGAAGAAGAGCTGAGTGATCTGGGTGAGAGGAAGGTCAATGGACGGCAGATAAAGAACGTTGTAAAGACTGCTGGAGCTCTGGCTGCTGGCAAGCAGGAGGTTCTGGGCTATACGCATCTGGCACAGGTTGTGGACTTGATGGAGCAGTTTGAAATGAGGTATACTCGCATTTTATAACCGTCCTTGATTCCGCTGACAGTGGCTGTTTACAGCGATTGAACGTCTGAATAACGTGTTCTTGCACTCTTACACTTGACCTTGTGATATGTCTGTGATCTCGCAAATAAGGCATGGGCTGCCGCCTTCGTACGTTCGATAGTTAATGCTGTGCTTTCCTGGGCATAAGCATGCCCTTATTCAATCTCTACATTCAATGTCACTGGTCGTCGTTTCACGAAAATTCTCAGGGAAGACCGAGAAATTAGGCTGTCAGCAGGAAGGGTGTGGGATCCTCCTTACAAACTATTGCATGGTGAAGCAACTATTCTGAACAAAAATGTTATGGCCTTCGCGGAAAGCAATCCCATCATAGGAAGCACAATATATGTGTTACTGGCCTGCTGGAGGTGGATTCTCAGTTCAAAAGCATTGTTAAGATGCGTGTGAAAGTTCAAACTACGGTACGATGCGTACTTCTGTTCTGACGGCAGTCTTCGATACTAGAGAAGCGCCGGCTGTCGCCGGCAGCACACCTTGCGACTGAAGGTGACGAGCCGCAGTGATAAATGTGACGAAGGATGCTCGTGGTAAAGTTGTGTTGAAGATAATGTGGATTTTCCGCTATATTACTATGTTCGATAATTATTCTTAATTGAATACCGTGCACGTCCTTCCTTGCTTTACCGCGCGGCGTGCATACAATCACTGTACGCGTCGCATAACATTGAAAGAAAATATATTCATTGGTGTTGGAAGTGGCCAACCGACGGCACTTTCAGTAGAACGCGCTCAACGCGTCGGGAGGGAGGAGCGCCAAGCGACGGCTGAAACGCGTCGCAGGCAGTACCTGGAAATGGAGCGGGCGAGTACGGAAGAGTGAAAAAGGTATATAAATACGCACCTGTAGTACCATAGGCCCCAGTCGTTTGTGGCCTCACCAACCTCTCACTCCCTTTGCGCCCATGAGACGGGAAGGTGCCGGCTGGCTAATACCCTTGCCGCACCAGGATTTCCTAGAATTGGGACCTACAGGAACATCCATAGCACTACCACTCATTGGAATAGAAGAGTGCCCAAGTGTTGTAATCAATATTGTGGACTGTATCACTTAGAGACAGGTACGGCGACTGTAGCAACTGACGAGACGTACGTGCCGAGAGCATGCCAGATACCATGGATCACTGAACAGCAGACGTAATGTGAACTGTGTTCAAAGGTTAAAAGCGTCAGAGACGGACATGAATGCTAGGAATGCGTGCGACTCAGCGATACACGCCCGTGAGCGAGCCTTTTACATTGAAGGGAAGTTAGTAAAAATCACATCTGAGCTGATGATCTGACGAAATAATGTCTCACCTATGAGTCTCTAGGTCAGAAGCCCAGGCTCGTGTTCGTCCTTCTCATGTTAACCGCACCAACTCTACGCACACAGATGCAATGTCCTCAATGCGCAGTGAAGTGAAGAGTCAAGTACTCACAGATCATTACACTGCAGTGTACTCGCGAGGCACAAAATGCAGCTGCCTAACTTAATGTCGTGCTGAGGGGCAAGCATCACTGGCAGCGTGGTCACTGGCGCTGTGCAAGGGTGTAAGGCAAGAGGTGTCGCATCACGTCACGTACGCACTATTAAGACTTATCAGCGAGATTCGAGTCTGCTAAGTGGAAAACCTCTTCATGAATCACCTGAATGGTGGGACAGCCCAGCAGTTTGTGGAAAGGATCCTGAGGTCAACAAGTAATGTGAGAATAACAAGCCAGTGATAGGCGAGTCCTAAGAGCATTCTATGAGAGTTGGGATTGTAAAGTAATCTAGCAAGGATTTGTGTGTAGAATTAACAGATTCCGGGGAAATCCTAGGCCACAGTAATTTGGCGTTTCACGCAGTGTGTAGTGTACGTGGGCGAAGAGGAACGAGCAACGCGACGTTAGAGACGAAAGATGAGCAATGGTGTGGAGTGTAGGAGGGCAAGAACGAACGAGGAACGGTAGATGTTTCAGAAAGGGGAAGGTGAGCAGCGATGTGGAATGGAGAACGAGCGGTCAAGGGGTGGATGACGTTCAAAGGGGTACAAAGCCATCAACGAAAATCGCATTACATTGTGCCCGGGAGAAACCTTGCAGTCGCAAGGTAACTGTCTCGGCCACGTGTGGCTATGCATCGACCCTCCTAGTCATGCTCCAGCCTCATCGGAAACTTGTCCTGGTTAGTATCAATCTTTGCACACACGTCGTCAATGCATCAGGCAGATTGCCGCCCTCCAGTACTGCGGGCCCGACCGTCAGAGTCATGCTCGCACTCATAAGAGCTGCGCAGCTCAATGCGAGACGGCCAGTCACAAGATGTTCGACCCGTTCGGTGATGGTGTAATGCCAAACCCCGGCCCACCATTGTTTCAAGTACCCCCCCCCACTTTCAACCGAGCAACAACTGGTCGCGTGGGGCGCGAACGCTTCAACGTAAGCAATCATCATGGTGCTTTCGGAAGTGATGCCTGATTTCACTCTATGCAGCTCATGCGCAATCCTTGGATGGGAATCCTGCGATTACCGGTCAAGTTGTCGATAATGTACCATCGTCGGAGGGTATCGTGCAGGAGGACATCCCAGACGGTCCTCCGGGGAGCATACTAGAAGCCAAGCAATTGCACGAAGTGTTTGATCCACTTAAACGCATCTACGTGATCAAGCCGGCGCCTCCAGAGACTGTATCCGACGTGCGACGTGTGGATACGAAATATGGGGTGTATGCATTCACAGTGATCCGCCGGTTTGAACCTATCAATGGCAACGTGAAGTCATACAATGTCACAGTATCACTCGAGATTCATAGCGAGCAGCTTATTCAAGTTGCGAAAGAAGTCATGGAGCAAATTCAGGGCATCTCATGGAATGCCAAGCCACTTCGTGTAAGTCCTCCATTGCCCATTTTCAACGTGATGCTTATTCTCGTCAGATGAATCCGGAAACATTTTTAGCATGGCTCCCCGAGCTCCAAACCTGTCAAGCCAAGTTGATTACTGCGGCTGATGCCGCCCCGGACGATGACTCCATCCATCTCAAAGTCGCGCATCTCAGCCACCTATTGACCTACCTCACTGAAACCTACGCGTCCACCCTTGATACGCTGTCACACTGGCTTCGTCACGGCGAGATCACGTTCGACCTTCTGTGGGCACTGTATGTCCCTCGCAAGGCCATTCTCTACACACTTTGCCCCGTCACGGGCGAGCCACGGGCTGTCCGCTTGCAGCACGCGGAGCTCTGTAAGAAGACTATGAGAGGAGTGAACTCCGCACGCAATCCCACAAGTCTGAGAGTTGGCAACAATGATGACGGTCAACATGGCGAATACCTATGGCGGCTCAAGGTAGAATATGTAGAAGCAGATGTCCCCGAGCCAGGTGGTCAGGCAGATTCGGTGAACAAATTCGGCTATGCAGACCTCGGCACGATGCTGGAAATCCAAGGCTTTACGGGGGCGAGAAAGATTTCGAGCCTGCATGTCTACCCCATTAAATATTATGCCGGGCCTGGCGGTGTGGAGGGCTTGAAGGAGCGATTGACCAAGCGCGGCAGAAGGTGGGCCGCGATCGCTGGTGGAATGCATCACCTCGCGTACCGGGGCATGGCATGGCTCTTCGTCGGAACTTCCTACGGAAAGCTAAGTGTGCGTGTCACCTGGGCCTCACAAAGCACTGAAGTTTGCGTGAGCTAATGCCCCTTCTGTACAGGTGAAATCGCGAGTAATGATTGATCGCAGTTCGTGTTCAATTATCCTTATTGCCTTTCACATCATTGATTTATGCTTCTGTCTTGATGCTCAGAGACGTTTGCAGAAAGTATGCCAGGCTATACGAAACTGCCGAAGGTCTTGAAGACATTGTCTGGAAGTGACATCGACAGATATGCCCTCAATGCTGACCTTGCAGCTTCAGGCACTCAGCAGTGGACCACGGAAGTGAACGATCTGTCAGAAGAGGAGCTGTTACTCACTACACCCATCGTCTATGGGTTCAGCTTGTCTGACAAATCCTGGTGTAAGTGTGGTTACGATCGGATTACCGAGCTTTTAATTAACATTGCGATCTTCGTTGGACAGTCGAATTTGCGATCGATCATGTTGAGACGTTTGAGTGGAATGACGGGGTGTTCTCGCAGCTGGTCATTCCGGACCAACACAAGACGATTCTGCGTACACTCGTAGGATCGTACAACGCGGGTGCGGCATCTGGTTTTGACGACTTTGTGAATGGGAAAGGTCTCGGGCTTGTAGTCAACCTGTTCGGCAGCCCCGGCATAGGTGTGCACATCTTCATTTGGCATTGTCTTCACGCATTAATCAGTAACACAGGCAAGACCTTGACGGCAGAGGCGATCACTGAATGTGAGTGTCAGATCTCGTGTTAACTTTGTTCGATCTGATATCCCGCACAGACTTGCGAAGTGAGGAAATTGAGAGCTGTCCCAATGTAATATGCTCATCTACCTATTTCTCCAGAGCCGTTATATATCGTAGGAGCTGGTGAACTCGGAACCGTACCGCAAGTGTTGGAAAGCAAATTGTCAAACGTGCTCAAGTTGTCGGCTGCATGGGATGCGGTTGTCCTCATCGATGAGGCGGACGTCTTCCTAGAGCAACGTTCGTTGCATAACCTCGAGAGAAATGCAATGGTTGCCGTCTTCCTAAGGCAGCTCGAGTAAGTAAGGTCTTTTTGGAGCCCATTAATCATGTTGATGTGCATTCCTGACTAGATATTTCCGTGGAATCCTCTTCTTGACTACGAACCGGGTTCGAGTGTTCGACGAGGCATTCCAGTCCCGCATTCACGTCTCGCTCAAATATACGGACCTCACTCCTGATGCGCGCCGTCAGATCTGGAAGGCATTCATGCGCAAGGTCAATGTCGATTTGGCGGATGGAGGACTGATCAGGGAGGAGCTGAGTGATCTGGGTGAGAGGAAGGTCAATGGACGGCAAATCAAGAACGTTGTGAAGACCGCTGGGGCCTTGGCTGCGGGGCAGCAGGAGGTGTTGGGATATAGTCATTTGACGCAGGTGTTGGAGCTGATGGAACAGTTTGAAATGAGGTATGCTAACATGTTCTGATTGTGCATGATCTCGTTGACAGTTGCTGCTTTCAGCGAATGATGTTTGGATAGTGTTCATCTTGTACTTCTGGTGTAGACGGTGTAGCATGTCTTCAACCTCGCGATAAGTACATGCGGCGCAGTGATTTCAATTCCTGCCGGGTTCCATGCATTCACATCCGGCGTCAGCTTGCCCGTGTGCGTTCATGGTAGCTGTCATCATTTCTTCATCTTTCCCAGGCACGAAGCCATCGCCAACATTCACACGTGCATGTCGGACCGAACATTATCATGATCAGAACCCCACTCGTCTAAATTTGCCTCCTCAGTTCCAGGCAATAAATCTGGATAAAAACCATCAAAACCAATGCACTAAGGTCTTCTGCTCGGGACAATGACTGATCGAGCCCCATCATTCAAGTAAGGTTGACATATCCTTGTTGCAAGAACGGTAACTTCGCGGTCCCGTGAGCAGTGCATCCTACACGTGTCGCGTGTTTCTGTAGCGTAAAATGCTTTCATTGGCAGCGCGAAGTACATGTGGGCATAATGGCTGGTCATGGGTCCTCGAATCCATGCTAATCGAAGAGACGTGAAGCACTGCGGCGGGTGCAAACGACCATCGGTGTGATCGAGGACTATATAGCAGGGATGCATGGTGGGCTCAAGCTAGGGACTCAATCATGCGTCCTTACCTGCATTCTCGCGTTGCGTCGAGCTTGTTGATCATCGCAGCGCATTCGATATCGGCGGCGCTGCAGTCGCGATGGCAGACGCCGATCCTTGATCCAGCTGGCCTTGTGAATATGTTCATAGGAACTACAGATGGCGGACACGTTTTTCCTGGTGCGTCAGCTCATTGTCTCTTCATCTGATTCCATTGCTTAGTTACATGTAAGGTGCCACTCTTCCCCACGGCATGGTGAAGGTTGGCATGGACACCGACTCACCAGGAAACGTAGGTCAATCATACATATATTGCGGCGACGGGGCTAATGTGCGAGTAGCAAGCAGGTTACGATGCAAACCCGATCTATAATGCGACTGGGTTTTCCCAGCTGCATGATCAAGGAACTGGCGGAGTCAGCTGCTTGTTCTGCCAAATGGACGATGAGTCTGATGTTTAGTGCAAACTCAGGGTGTATCCTTGTCGAACTTCAAGTTGTGGGCTTTTGCATCCTGCCCTATGGACGACTCGTTCTATGCATGTCCTACATCGTTGGAGTCACGCAAAGTCCTGCGAAATATCCTCCCAGATGGTACGCTTGTGCGCATCTTCTCCAGAACGTTCTGATTGACAGCATGTAGGATCGCCGGACGACGCTGCTTCCCCTGGATACTTCTCTACCAATCTGGTGGGTCGTGATTTCTCGCGCTGACTACTGTTGATGCGAACTTATACATTGCAGTCTACCGGTATCCGTGTGGAACTGACGGCCACTAGACGAACGGCGCTTCATAGGTCAGTACGGCGTTTTAACAATCAGCCAAGTATGCTGAGCCCTTCCTTGGCATGTCAGGTATACGTTTCCCGAAGGCACTGCCAATCCGCGGATGCTGGTAGACATCACAGATGATGGCATGCAGAGTAGCACGAATCCCGTAATGACGTTGAATTCCACTACTGCTCGGGTCATTGGTCAGTCGTTCGGTTAACGCGTAAGCGTGTATTTGACAAACTGCCTTTCAGGTAGCGCAACATTCCAAGCGTCCTTTGGACCTGGACGATACCGTGTGTACACGTGCGTGGACTTCAAAGGCGATGGCTATACATTCGTAAATCTGCTGTCATTCGTTGATCGGGCTATTGTTGACCCTGCTGACGATCAAACGCTCTCAGGATGGGCCTGTCGAATATGGCGCATGGTTAGGAGATTATCCTGTGCAATACAGCGTCGATCTCAACCAACTGTATTTCGGTGCGCCTTCTTGTCCTGGCTAGTGATAGGCACCAACTATCCCCCTACTTTTGTGCTAGGTTTCGTTGACGAACTAGGAGCGCTGTTTACGTTTCCACCTAATCCGAATGGTATCCCCGTTCATCGGAAATGTAGAACTCCGCGCTGACTATCCTTGTTTCAGGAACCACTTCCATCCAGGCTCGGGCGGGCGTGTCCTTTATCTCGGCGGAACAAGCATGCTCGAACGCTGAAGAAGAAATTCCGGACTGGGACTTCGACGCGGTCCAATCGGCTGCCAGAGCTGAGTGGAACGATATCTTGGGACGCGTTCAAGTCGACCCGGATGGCGTGGATAGCGAGATTGTCGAGCTCTTCTATAGCTCGCTTTACAGAATTCATGTGGTGCCGGCGGATTGTAAGTGGACGTCGTGTGGGAGTGCGGCTGCCATGACGTGATCTGACATCGATATTTCAGACACAGGAGAAAACCCGCTATGGAACTCGACTGAACCTTACTATGATTCGTTCTACTGTAACGTAAGTGACTAGTCCCTTCAATTCAAGTGCCGGCGACTCAGAGCCAAATAGTGGGATACATTTCGCGCCCTCTACGCGCTTATGTCACTGCATGATCCAGTCAACTTCGCTCGTATCATCCGCGGACTTATCAACATTCAGCAACATGAAGGTAAGTCATCGACTCATAACAATGCTTACGATAGGTGACGCGCACTCCTTGGTCACAGGATGGCTTCCTGAATGCCGTGGTGCCACCAAACAGCAATTCATACAAGGCGGTAGTAGTATGTCGGCTGAAACTTGACATTGTACGCAATCTTACTTGTCGCAGATGGAGACCCTATCCTTGGCGAATTCTTGGTCAAGTTCGCTTCGCGCGCATGTTCTCTTCAGTTGACATGAGCTGACCATACTGCGCGTGCCGTATTTGAAGGTACTACAACGAGGCTGAGGCGCTGAACGTCTCCACAAGCGCTCTGTACTCGGCCTTGCTCGCCGACGCCGAAGACCAGCCACCCAACTGGGATCTCCAGGGGCGTCAGGCAAATGTCTGGAAGGCGATTGGTGTGTGATGCCGGTGTTCATGAGGTGCGCCAATAGGCCGTGCTAACGTTCTATGTGTGACAGGATACATCCCGTCAGATCTCTGGGAGCCAAGCGGCACTAATACGAAGCAGGTGTCGCGGACTTTGGAGGTGAGCGGGGTGGCGAGACTCGTATGACCCGCACGCGCTGATGTGCGCGCCAGTATTCGTTCGACGATTTTGCGATATCACAAGTGGCCAAGACCATGGGTAACACTGCAGATGGACAGAAGGTATGTGTCGGAGCGTCGGTCTCTTGATATGGTTACTGGATCTCATAGGATTGGACAGTACGCAGAACGAGCGGCCAACTACATCAATGTATGGAACCCCAACACTACTGTCCCTGGTCGCCCCGATATTGTGGGGATGATGCAAGTAAGTTATCTATCACATTCTGTTACTTCACTAAACCTTCGATTGACCTATGATAGCCTCGTTTCTTGAACGGGACGTTCAACTACACGGACCCTAGACACTGCAGCGTGAATGATCCGACTCAATCAACGTGTTACTTGAATGCCGCCAACAAAGATGGATTTTACGAGAGCTCCCCATTGGTGGTACGGCCTTGATCAGTGTTCACCGTGTCGAGATGTAACGATTCGCTTTCACACAGTATTCACAGGTGAAAGCGTGCGAGCATGTACCGTCCATGCATTCGAGCTCATCGCCACACATAGTTCGTTCCTCAAGATGGTGCCAAGTTGGTCGAGCTGCAAGGAGGACCGGACGCTTTTATATCGAGGCTCGACTTCCTCTTTGACGAGGTACGTCCATTGCCAACTGCCACGCTGCATTCCCGTCGCTAAACGCCTATCATGGTCTAGCATTACTTTGACGAGACCGACGAGCCATCGATGCAGATTCCGTTCATGTACCATTACGCCAACCGGCCCGGGCTGAGCACGCAGCGTTCCAGACAAGTTATCGCACAATACTTCAACACATCGGTGAACGGCATCCCTGGGAACGACGGTGTGTTATTTTTACATTGAGATTAGCGCAAGGAGTTCACAACTGACGTATGAGCCGTAGACTCGGGTGCGTCTATTCTGCCAGTGTAAAATGGACTGGTGCCGCATGTACGTATTGCAGGCGCAATGGGAACGTGGGCCACCTTCCTTCTGGCAGGACTATACCCCGTGCCCGCCACTCGTCAATATCTCCTCTCGTCACCCTGGTTCCCGCAAATTTCCTTCTACAACCCTATCTTCAACAAGACGACGACGATCATCGCTAACGGCTTCGCCGGGAACCCAGCGAACGGCACGGGAGGTCAGGTGTTCGTCGAAGTGCGTCCCACGCGCGTGCAAAGCTCCTTGCGGAAACTGACTAGATGCGCGTGCCAGAGCGTCACGATCGATGGGCAGCCGTGGGGTTCGAATTGCTACCTCGACTGGGACGCCTTCACGTCCGGCTCGACGATTGAGCTGCAGCTGACGGACAACATCAATGTGACCTGTGGGGCAGGCACAGACGCACTCCCGCCGTCCCTGTCCACGGGCGGCTTCGACTAGCGTGGCTGGCTTCTTCGCCGACAAACTTAGCTGAGGCTCCGGAACATACGCAGGTGATAGTGATGTGCGCGTCCGCATGACGCGCGCGCGGGAGGTCATTGGACGGTTCGCGGCGCGTGGACGGACCATGCCATGCCTAGTTGGGTGTGCCCGCGCTCTGTTGCGTACGTACGTACGTCGACGGTGTGACTAAGCGAAGCTTTGAACTTGGGTGATGCGGCCACCGGCCAATCGCGCGAGTGCGAAGCTCAAAGGTACCCCTGAAGCTGGAGGTAAGGACGAGCGTTGGAATACTGAGGCAGCCAGGGATTGATCTGGGCGTCCGCGCCCGGCAGTGCGCGAAGCACGGGAAGCGAGCTACCCCATACCGTCACTATGCCCGTGACCCCGCAGAGTTTCAGCGCGATGTCTGATCATCTCATCAATGGAATTCAGCATCGACTATCAAATTTTCCCTGCTCCCGACTGGTGGTTGACATTGACCTTTTTTTGCTCATGACTGCGCCGTCAACTCTTCACGTTCTCTGCGCTAGCTGGGCGCTTGCACGGGCGCTGCATTGCGTGCATTCGTTAGCCAACTCGTGGCCACGCACAACTGTTTCAATTCAGTGCTTTCGTCATTCTGCATCGTGGCCGGTACTGAATTGAGTTGCGTCCCGAGCTCAACCTAAATCTTTTCATGCTCGCAACGCGTGGCGATCATGACGTTCCAACGCACGCTTGCGAGGAAAGCTCGGTATCCTCGAGGCCCGTGGAGTCTGTCCTCCTTCTCTCCCATTCAAAGGACTCATTTCATTTCAGATGGGTATCTAGGGCCCGCGATGCCTTCTATAGCTTGGCGTCTCGGGATGATGAGCAGCGAGGAGCGAGGTGAGGCCTGCCAAACAAGCTCAACCGATGCAATTTTCTGGCACTGATGCGGCAGATGTTTGGCCGGTGTTTGGACGATCAAAAACAAGCAACTGGCCCCTTGGCGACTTGTACGGCTCGTGTCAAGAACGCAGCACACCTGAGATCCGCTATCCTCGCAGCCCAGAATATCGCTCGCCTGCGACATATGAAACGAGCCGCCCCGCTGCCGATTGCGGCATCGTCTGCTGCGCGAGTGCGGATATAGAGCGCCAGCCCTACGCCAGATCCGGCCTGGCACGCCGAGCGTGATTGCTTTCAATTCAATAATATCCCTGTGAAATCCTCTCCTCTTAGCTCTTCCACACTGGACACCAGTATGTAAGTCGGCCATCGGGCACGCTCGACCTATCAGCACTTACCTCACCCTCCGGCATTCCATCCATGCGCAAGGTTTGGGCTTCGCTGCGCAGTGCGCGCTCCGATCCCGCGAGGACGTGCCGGTGTGTGAAGATGGGGCCACCACACCACCTCAAGGTTCGTCCGCCGCCGCCTAGCGAGCTCCGGCGGTGCTGATCGTCCGGGCCCCAGGATGTACGCTGCGACGCATCACTGCGACGGTTGCGAGGAAGCGCGAAGCAGCCGCGGCTTCGCAGCCAAGCCTATGTGCGCGTGCGACCGGTGCGGACTTCACGACCCGATGGTGTGCTATTACGTGTAGCATCCAAGTGGGCCCGCTGGGCCAGAATCAAGCCGTGTCGGTTCGGTTTGCCGCGTGCAAGCCTCCTTCGCAGTGTGGTGATACGGTGCACATGCACATGCAAAGATCGTCCAGGCACTCTCTCTGCGTGCGGCTTGATAGGCGCGTCCGCACGTGAGAGAGGGCGGCTCGAGGTGATCTCAGGGACGCCCACTGCATCATGTATCTGAATGAATGGGACGACGACGAGTGCGTTCGCTTCTCGTGTCCCTCCGGGTCGGAGGGGTGCGTGCGTGCGTGGTGATGGTCAAGGGCGTGGGGCGCAGCATGCGTGGATGCTTCCCCGCGGGAGTATAGTCGTGTACGACATATCGCAGGCGCCGGGGGTACAGTGGCCGATGTCAAAGCAATTGAGAAGCTGACTAGCGCGAATGACTCAGGGAGACAAGGAGATGGAACGGGAAGCGGCTAGCAGGATTGCTCCATGTAGCATGCGGAAGCCTGCATGCACGCACATATCATCCCATGACAACACGGCATGCATCGCCTGCGTTGGGACTATACTCGTTATGTACGAACTATGCTGGAGCATCGGGACGCGAAGGGGTGTCGCTATCGGTGGGCCGGATATCAAGGATTATTTGTGGATGACAATAGGTCCCGCGATACTTTTTCCGTAAAGGCAAACGACTATCTTGGGTGGGGCACGCAGCGCATTACGCAGTAGGATTAGCTGGGCATATGTCGCGCGTGCTGAAGGATGGTGGTGGAAGGGGAGCGCGAGGCGATGTTCCGGCGTAACATAATGCGAGCAATGTGAACAGGCCCCGTGGCCGTGGGTGAGGGGAAGCCGCAACAACCTCGGGCGATGGAATACAGTTGGTAGCGTTGAGGCTGGAGGAATTCAGGGCTTCTGTTTCGACTTACTCATGTGAGGAATAAGCGGCACCCACGGGGGGATCTGCTACTTGGCGCGAATAAATGATAGCGCAGAGGCTCGCGGACTCTGACCATCTCGCTTGGATCTCTTGTGCTCTCCGTGCACAACTTGCAGCACCAGCTCCCCGGATTCTCGGGGTCCGCCCGGCCGCCCTTTGCTCGC